>NC_034177.2:29181681-29281681 GCF_002021735.2 Oncorhynchus kisutch | reverse complement strand
TATAATAGATTAGAGTAACAAAGCATCCATAAAAAGGGCACCCAAGGAGTATTCCACTGATCACTGAAGAGTTGAAAATTGAGG
Organism: Oncorhynchus kisutch; assembly: GCF_002021735.2. NCBI lineage: Eukaryota > Metazoa > Chordata > Actinopteri > Salmoniformes > Salmonidae > Oncorhynchus > Oncorhynchus kisutch. The sequence goes on along the minus strand of NC_034177.2, from coordinate 29,281,597 downwards.
CATAGACAGGTGGGATCTTCAGTGTTTATCCATTCCAGATGTGCAGACTGATGGAATGTGGTTACCCCTCACTCTGTTTTGTGTCTGTATTTGGTAGATAGCTGCTTTGAGCACGATGAGTCAAGAATAGCTATTCTCAATCACAGCATAGATGGGGATGGACTCTCCTAGAAGGAAGACGAGAGAAAAAGAATAATCCTGAGGACATTGCACTATAATAAAAAAGAAAGACTGAATAAATCTTGATCCATGACAAAATACTAACTTTTGAGACATTCGGACTGTTACTGTAGCCCCTTCTGTCCATATTGACATTCAGAGAGATAGGGCCTAAGGTGAAAAACCAACAGCAATCTTCACATTTCTTTGCAGTCAGAGGACTGAGGACCAAAAATGATACATTCACTGGCTCAAAGATTAAACTTTATTTGACATAATGTACTTAATTATCGAATGGCACTCATTCATTCAGGGAAAAAGCTAAATCATCAAGTTGTGCTGAAAAAGAAAAGTCTACAATGGAAAGTCTCCATTAACTGATGAAGTTATTAGTACACTAGCCAGACAGTGTAATATTGAGGCAAATCAGGATTGGATTTCATCATTTCCTATTCAGTCAGCAAAGTTAACTCACTTTTGAGTAGGGTTGCAAACTTCTGGGAACTTCAATAAATTCCCTAGTTTTCCTGAAATCCCATTTGGAGGTTTTCCGGAAATACAGAAACCTTCAAAGAGGATTTCTGGAAATCCTGGGAATTTATTGAAAGTTACCAGAATTTTTTAACCCTATTTTTTGAGGGAGCTAAACTTGAAAGGGGAACTCATGACGCCCTCCATCAGGACTGATGAATTTCTAACCATCTGAAACAAAATAACACAATTTCATCAAAAAGTATAGTAATCAACAGTATTATATTCACTGACTGTAATACATAGGATGATGCATTGTATTGGTCTAATGGGGGACAAGCAAGTATCCATAAACAGTTCAGTCATTGGTTGGCCTAGAATCTTGTAGCCAATGAGTGGAGTCTATTTAATGCCCTGCACATGCCTCAGGTGAACTGGGTTAGTGTTGATTGCATTTGTTTTGGAACAGGTGTGGTGATATTGATTGTTTGTTGGGACGGATAGTTTGTTGACAACTGTACTATTTTAGCTAATGGTGCTTTCAAGACAACTGGGAACGTGGAAATTTCATGAGGATGAATTAGGCCTACCTGACACATGAAAAAAGTCACAACCGGGCTAATGGAGACAGGACAGGCCAGTACAATTTTATAAACGCTGACAGACAATTTGTTTGTTCGACCCAGTGGGTTCTTTATGTCTGTAAAATAAATGATGCAAGAAATTGCGGTGGAAACACCTTTATGTATAGATATTGATATAATAACCATCATATATATATATATATCCTGTATAATATATATATATATATATTTTTTTTTTTCTTCTCAACTTGGAGTTAGGCAATGATATGTTGTATGGGCCTCCCACTATGACTTGGGGAAACCATGCAGTTTATTAGACTACAGATTAAATAAATTATGATGAACTGCACAGGGTGGTGAAAGTGCACGTGATGAGCTTGAATAAATATTGAGGGTCTTATTCTGGTGACATGATGATCGATGCATGCTGCTGTTTGACCAATAAAAATAATATCGCTCTTATCCATAATAATCTCATAATGTAAGTAGCCTACCCGAACTGTATCTGCCAGCTGTTGAGATGTTGACTAGAGCGCACTTGCCAAGACCAGAGTGGGCACATTTACTATATAACGCAACAGTTTTTGTGACAAAACCATCAGTAGTGTTGAAAAAGCGATGGAAACCCATTTAACTTGTATTTTTCATTCGGTACGTGGGAAATGAACTGCAAACGTTATCTTTATGTGCAATACATAATCATGCACAGATTTTTATCTGTAATTAATCAGTTTGATGGAAAAACATGCACCTATTATTTTATGCAGATTTTAGAATATTCACATGAAAATCTGTTGCAAATTCGATAGAAACCTAGCTATTGATCTTTAAGTTGGAAAGTCGGCATTCTAGAAAGATGCCCGAGCTTCTGACAATTCTAAGTTGGATGACCGATCAAAACCATTTTTCCCATCCCGAGCTAGCTGTTCCTCTCTCCCAAGAATACATGTTTCCATATAAAGATGATGTAGGGACCGATCAAAACAATTTTTCCCATCCGGCGCTAGCTGTTCCCCCAGAGTTCCAAGTTGTCTAGAACCCACTGAAGTCGAAAGTTGGATCTTTCTGAGTTCCGAAGTGTTTTGAACACAGCATAAGTCTAACCTAGCTACGGACAGAAGTGACACCGGGCTGCCTCTGGGGGCATGAGCCAGCTGCCCCATTTTGGCCTACGGTGAAGTCTGCTCAAAACAAAAGTTATGAAGGCTATTTAAGCACATGGAGTAATGAGTAGGATTCTGTTTTCACATGAAAAATGTATTGTTTTTGATCAAAAATGAAAACTAGCTTGAAAATTCTAACATATATTTTATGGAAAGAGATGTTTCTGAACGATGCATCATGCTGCTTGGTTGACAACATGACCGAACTACGCATATTACTGTTCCATTTGAGAAGGGCATTAGCTTCCTCCCCCACTGCTTTAACCTGTTCACGCCACGGGCCATATCCAGGTGCACTTAATCGAAGTCCCTCTCTCCCAAGAATAAATGTTTCCATATAAAGATGATGGAGGGAGGGTGAAACAATTCCTTTATGTTGTACAATGACTGCATGGATGTTCTAAATATATGTGCATTGTAGCCTTGTGCCAATGAAGCCTATGCCTATGTTATGTTACTATAAAAGTAAATATAGACCTAAATGTGCACTATACTAACTCCATAGGTTCATGATGGATAAAATCTATAATCAATCTATAATTATTATTATTTAAAGTGCTATTACGTTAATACAGTACTAGCATATTACATTAATATATTATGGAGTTTGTGGATGATAAAATGAAACAGGGTCCCAACTTTCCCTGGGGACGGGGGGGACATGTTACCCCCTCATTCTGAAATTGCATTTTTGTCCTACCCAGTTTTATAATTAGAATATAATACAAAACAGGTCAACGGTGTGCTTTAGGACCATACAGACGCCTCCGAGCGGTCGGAGTGTCTGAAGTGTTTATCCTACTAGATAAAATAAAACATAATGTTAATCCCACTTCCATAATGTTAATCCCACTTCTAAAACGCAACTAAAGTTGCGCCCCTGGAATGAAACATTCTTTGTTTTTGTTACAACTATAAAGGTATTGCCTAAAGTTATCTAGGAATCAGGCTAAGAAGCCTTGAAATGAAAAAAAGTCACATTTACTTGTGAGCCTAGGACATTTCTACACCTGCATTGCTTGCTGTTTGGGGTTTTAGGCTGGGTTTCTGTACAGCACTTTGAGATATCAGCTGATGTACGAAGGGCTATATAAATACATTTGATTTGATTTATAGCATATTCTATTGGAGTATAATTACAAAATAGTAGCCATATGTAATTCTATCACTACTATGCTATGTGCCATTCTGTCTGTAGGCTAGTGCAATCTCTATTCACTGTTCTTGTATGGCCAATGCATTGAATCTGAAAATTCTTAAATGCATAATTGAAAGGTAGGGATGCTTGGATAAAAACCCACTGCAAGGCAAAGAAGAAAGTGGATTTAAAATAGTGTGATATAGTGCATGGTACTGTATGATGAGGTTATTCGGCATGGGTGAAATAATCTCAGTTACATGCACCAACTGTATGGAAATGTACAAGTTAGCAGATTAACCGTGTGTGTGTGTGTGCTTGTTTAACTATACTATAAATGATAAAAAATTTGACGAACTGGGGACATTTTGTTAGTCCCTACAAGGTCAAATGCTATTTCTGGGGGGTTTAGGGTTAAGGTTAGAATTAGGGTTAGGGTTAGGAGCTAAGGTTGTGGTTAATATTGAGGTTAGGGTAAGGTTAAGGGTTAGGGTTAGATTAGTGGTTAGGACATTTTTGAATTTGAATGGGATTGAATTATGTGTCCCCACAAGGTTAGTTATATGAGAGTGTGTGTATGTGTGGCACACAGACTGCTGGATGCTGCAAACTCCCATGTGTGCTAATAGATTCAAGATGACATGCTCTCCGCTTCTGTGCTGAATGTTCACTGAACTTTCTGGCACAAAGGCTGCCTCTAAAGTGGGTTCAACCAGAGGTTCATATAAACAAACAGCAGAAAATGGAGAGCCAGGGATTAATGAGCCTAAATGTTGGAATGACTGACAAATCCCTCATTCCCATTAGCCTCTGGCCTCCACCTATGCCACTTCCAAAAAATACAAGGACTATACAATGTTTTGTTCGTGACATTCTTATTTAAGCAATAAGGCACGAGGGGGTGCGGTATATGGCCAATATACCACGGCTAAGGGTTGTTCTTAAGCACGATGCGACGCTGAGTGCCTGTATTCAGCCCTTAGCCGTGGTATGTTGATCATATACCACAAACCCCTGACGTGCCTCATTGCTGTTATAAACTGGTTACCAATGTAATTAGAACAGTAAAAATAAATGTTTTGTCTTACCCGTGATATACGGTCTGATATACCAAGGCTTTCAGCCGATCAGCATCAGGTGCCAAACTACTTGGTTTATTATAAGTGTTAGCTGTTGGGGGCCAAACATACCCCCTGCTTTGCTGTACAGATGTAGCTGTATTGTGTGTGGAGAAACTCCACTCTGCCTTTTGTGTACTGTAGAATGTTTGTACACATTCAATGCAGACTAGAGTGTTGAGTGGTAAAGTAAGCTGCCAATGAACACCCTACAAGTTTGAGATGACCATAACAAAATGCCAATAGTCGAGGTGGCATATTTTGTCTGAATTTATTTATCTTTCTTTTTAAAAATCACAATATGGTCACAAATAAGAACTGCACATGCATAGCATCACAGAGAATATTTCTCTAAAGTGTTCTGACTAAAATACTTTAGATGTAATGTACTGCAGATGTACTGTAGTTGTACTGTACTTAAACAATGAATTACAAGCAACATCTCTTATACTGCGGTTTAATTCAATTATATACACTGCTCTCTGGTGGTAGTTGTGTTGTATTGCCCAGTAGATCAGCCTAGAAAGGCTTTGGGGTTTGGTATTTATTTCACTGCTGCACATGCACCATGAAACTATGGTAGGATGCAATCAAGGTGATATTAGCTGAAACTGATGTCTGAGGGTTACATGTCTGAGGGTTACATGTCTGAAGGTTACATGTCTGAAGGTTACATGTCTGAAGGTTACATGTCTGAAGGTTACATGTCTGAGGGTTGCATGTCTGAAGGTTGCATGTCTGAAGGTTGCATGTCTGAAGGTTGCATGTCTGAAGGTTGCATGTCTGAAGGTTGCATGTCTGAAGGTTGCATGTCTGAAGGTTGCATGTCTGAAGGTTGCATGTCTGAAGGTTGCATGTCTGAAGGTTGCATGTCTGAAGGTTGCATGTCTGAAGGTTGCATGTCTGAAGGTTGCATGTCTGAAGGTTACATGTCTGAAGGTTACATGTCTGAAGGTTAACATGTAGGGCTATGAGTGCCTACTTACAATTTTCTTGCAAGTTAATTTAATATGAATGATTTGCTTTAATGTGCTTACCAGGTTTTTTAACTGGTAGATATTGTGCAATTTCTTATTATAAATAATAATAAATAATATAGCCTAACAAGGAAAGAGTTCAATCAAGGATGAGAGTTGTCTCTGCTGGGATGCTGAAATTTATCACTGCCAGAACCAATGTGCAAATTTGGTGATGTTGGCGGTGCATTGTTAATAGTGATTGTCATCTAATTAAATCGTGGCTCATCACAAGAGATGCATTTTATGCTGAGATAAGCATTGGGAGTCTACTGAAGCGTTCCTATGATCAATAAAGATGTTCCCATCTGGATTACGAATTGTCTGAGGGTTACATAGGGCAGTGGAATTAATTAGGAAGTCGTTCTAATATCCCCCACTTAAACTTTCTTACTGGGGGGCGGAGGGAGGGGAGTGGGCACTGAGCCGGTTTGTTATCAGCTCCCAGTTTACTTTCATGGTAATACTGCTATGGAAGCCCTGTGTGCTACAGAAAATTGAAAGTAAAATCTCAAACATGTTAAAAGCTGTCAATATTTTTTTAGCTGGTGCAGGTATTCAAGCTTAGAAGTTCCATCTAGAGAATGATACTGTTATGGATTTCAAAAGAGGACATTTTTCATTCAAAAGAGAGATCAAATAACAGTGACCACAAAACCACGAGTTAAATTGTCATTACACACCTATCTTCCTGACATGTTTTTTCTCCTCTCTGCTTTGAAAGTGATTGATTTCAGGTTGTTTCTATGACCCCTCTTTTCACCATAGCCTTTTCAAAACATGACCATTAACCTGCAGTGAATAAGACCTTTTATCTCCCTGTAGAGAGAGGCCCGGCAGGTTGATGTTTCTTCCGGTTGTATTATTGTGAGGTATATTTCAATCAGCGGGTCATATACATGTCAATATAATTATGCTTTTGTAAGTAAACAAACCAAACGTGGTTTACTCTACTGTATCAAAAGTTCAGCGTGCCACTGCCAAGCAGTCTGCACAAGACCTCACCAGGCTAAAGGTACAGTAGAATACACACAGCTTTAAACATTCATTATGCAACATATCTAAACTGTGCAGTGTATAGCTACATCAGTGACATTTCAAGACAGAAATAAAATATGTATTGCTAAAACCCTTCCACAGAAAGTTTTAGAGAAGAAACAGTGCATTTGTTCATGAAACAATATAATTGTTGATGTGCAAAAAACGTTTTGCATCAAGGACAAACCATGAACAGCACAATTTAGATTGACAACCGAATCCGAAAATGAGTGAGACAGTGCCCCCTTGACACCACCCTAGTATCCTGGGTTCCCGAGTACCCCAAGCCCCCTGAGCCAAGCACTGAGGAGCCCATGCAGCTGGGACGCACACGTCTGAGCCCACTGGAACGCGACAGGAACATGCACGAAGGCTGCTGCCTCCACATGTGGAGGTCTCGGCCATTTCTGGTCTACATGCCCAGAACTGACGGGAAACGCCGAGGCTCGCCAGGACAATTTTTACAGACTTTTATACCCAACTTGCGGTGCGGGGGTAGCGCCTCTCACGGCCCTAACCCGTCAATCCTAGACCCACTTTTACTAAACTCCCGAGACTGACAGGGCATTCGATGAGCTCAAGGGACATTTCACCTCAGGACCCATCCTCGTTCATCCTGACCCTTCTCGGCCCTTCGTGGTAGAGGTGGACGCCTCGGATATGGGAGCAGCGGCGGTCCTTTAATTTACTTCTTATTGCTAGGGGTTCCGCTAGCGGCACCCCTCGACAACATTCCGCTGAAAGGCAGTGCGCGAAATTCAAAAATATTTTTTCTAAATATGTAACTTTCACACATTAACAAGTGCAATACACCAAATGAAAGAAACTTCTTGTTAATCTACCCATTGTGTCCAATTTCAAAAAGGCTTTACAGCGAAAGCACAACATGATTATGTTAGGTCAGAGCCAAGTCACAAAAACACACACAGCCATTTTTCCAGCCAAAGAGTCACAAAAAGCAGAAATATAGATCAAATGATTCTGATATATATTTTTAGAGAGGTCTGTTTTCTGTTACCCTTTGCAGAAGCTTGATTTGTTGCCATGTGAGTGAGGTCAAGTCATAGTGTTGGTTGTTTTCCCAGTTTTATTTGTACCTTGTGTTGAATGTTTTCCAGTACCGTATTTACATTTTTCCTAAACTCTTTCTGCTGGGATATACTTCACCACGTTACAAGTTTGAATGAATAGTCATAGCGGATAGTGAAGAATCATTTGAATAGTCATTCGTAGCAATCTATTTACCACCACAAAGCGAAGCTGGCACTAAGACAGCTCTCAAGCAACTCCATAAGGCCATAAGCATAGAAGAAAATGCTCACCCAGAAGCGGCGCTCCTAGTAGCCGAAGACTTTAATGCAGGCAAACTTAAATCAGTTTTACCACATTTTTACCAGCATGTCACATGTGCAACCAGGGGGGGAAAAATCATGGAACCCCTTTACTCCACACAGAGATGCATACAAAGCTCTCCCCCGCCCTCCATTTGGCAAATCTGACCATGATTCTATCATCCTGATTCCTGCTTACAAGCAAAAACTAAAGCAGGAAGTACCAGTGACTCGCTCAATATGGAAGTGGTCAGGTGACGCAGATGCTACACTACACAGGACTGTTTTATTCCGGGATTCATCCAATGGCATTGACGAATACACCACCTCAGTCATCGGTTTCATCAATAAGTGCATTGATGATGTCGTCCCCACAGTGACTGTATGTACAGTTAATGTCGGACATTTACATACACCTTAGCCAAATACATTTAAAATGAGTTTTTCACAATTCCTGACATTTAATCCTAGTAAATATTCCCTGTCTTAGGTCAGTTAGGATCACCACTTTATTTTAAGAATGTGAAATGTCAGAATAATAGTAGAGAGAATTATTTATTTCAGCTTTTATTTCTTTCATCACATTCCAAGTGGGTAAGAAGTTTACATTCACTCAATTAGTATTTGGTAGCATTTTCCTTTAAATTGTTTAACTTGGGTCAACCATTTCGTGGAGCCTTCCACAAGCTTCCCACAATATGTTGGGTGAATTTTGGCCCATTCCTCCTGACAGAGCTGGTGTAACTGAATCAGGTTTGTTGGCCTCTTTGCTCGCACACGCCTTTTCAGGTCTGCCCACAAATGTTCTAGGATTGAGGTCATGACGTTGTGATGGCCACTCCAATACCTTGACTTTGTTGTCCTTAAGCCATTTTGCCACAACTTTGGAAGTATGTTTGGGGTCATTGTCCATTTGGAAGACCCATTTGCGACCAAGCTTTAACTGATGTCTTGAGATGTTGCTTCAATATATCCATATAATTTTCCTACCTCATGATGCCATCTATTTTGTGAAGTGCACCAGTCCCTCCTGCAGTAAAGCACCCCCACAACATGATGCTGCCACCCTAGTGCTTCACGGTTGGGATGGTGTTCTTTGGCTTGCAAGCCTCCCCCTTTTTCCTCCAAACATAATGATGGTCATTATGGCAAAACAGTTATATTTTTGTTTCATCAGACCAGAGGACATTTCTCCAAAAAGTACAATATTTTTCCCCATGTGCAGCCGCAAACGGTAGTCTGTCTTTTTTTTAAACCAGAAGCCATGGATTACATGCAACATCCGCATTGAGCTAAAGGCTAGAGCTGCCGCTTTCAAGGAGCGGGAGACTAATCCGGACGCTTTAAGAAGTCCCGCTATGCCCTCAGACGAACCATCAAACAAGCAAAGCGTCAATACAGGATTAAGATTTAATCCTACTACACCAGCTCTGACACTCATTGGATGTGGCAGGGCTTGAAAACTATTACGGACAACAAAGGCTAAACCCATACGCAAGCTGCCCAGTGACGCGAGCCTACCAGATGAGCTAAATGCCCTTTATGCTTGTTTCGAGACAAGCAACACTGAAGCATACACAAGGGCACCAGTTGCTCTGGATGACTCTGTGATAATACTCTCGGTAGCCGATGTGAGAAAGACCTTTAAACAGGTCAACATTCACAAATCCGCTGGGCCAGACGGATTACCAGGACGTGTACTCAAAGCATGCGCAGACCAACTGTCAAGTGTCTTCACTGTCATTTTCCACCTCTCCCTGACCGAGTCTGTAATTCCTACATGTTTCAAGCAGACCACCATAGTCCCTGTACCCAAGGAAGCGAAGGTAACCGGCCTAAAGTATCATCACCCCGTGATCAGTAGCCATGACGGGCTTTGAAAGGCTGGTCATGGCTCACATCAACAGCATCATCCCAGACACCCTAGACCTACTCCAATTCTCATACCGCCCCAACAGATCCACAGATGACACAATCTCAATCGCATTCCACACTGCCCTTTCTCACCTGGACAAAAGGAACACCTATGTGAGAAGGCTGTTCACTGACTATAGCTCAGCGTTCAACACCATAGTGCCCACGAAGCTCATCACCAAGCTAAGGACTCTGGGACTAAACACATCCCTCTGCAACTGGATCCTGAACTTCCTGACGGGCCACACCCCAGGTGGTAAGAATAGGCAACAACTTCTTTGCCACGCTGATCCTTAACACTGGGGCTCCTCAGGGGTGTGTTCTTCCTGTATTCCCTGTTCACCCACAACTGTGTGGCCAAACACGATTCCAACATCATCACTAAGTTTGTTGACGACAAAACAGTGGTAGGCCTGATCACCGGAAATAATGAGACCGCCTATAGGGAGGAGGTCAGAGAACAGGCAGTGTGGTGCCAGGACAACAACCTCTCCCTCAATGTGAGCAAGACAAAGGAGCTGATTGTGGACTACAGGAAAGAGTTTCAAGTTCCTTGGTGTCCACATCACCAACAAACTATCATGGTCCAAACATACCAAGACAGTCGTGAAGAGGGCACAATAATACCTTTTCCCCCTCATGAGACTGAAAATATTTGCCATGGGTCCCCAGATCCTGAAAAGGTTCTACAGCTGCACCATCAATAGCATCTTGACCGGTTGCATGTGTCAGAAGAAAGCACAGAAAATTGTCAGAGACTCCAGTTATAGACTGTTTTCTCTGTGACCGTTCGGCAAGCGGTACCGGAGGGCCAAGTCTAGGACCAAAAGACTCCTCGACAGTTTCTACCCCCAAGCCATTAGACTGCTGAACAATTCATAAAAATCGGCACGGACAATTTACATTGAACCCCCCCCCCCCCTTGTAAGTAAGGGTTTCACGGTAAAGTCTACACTTGTTGTATTCAGTGCATGTGGCAAATACTCTAGTAACCTGTCACATTAATGTGAGTCCATTTTTACAAGACTGAAGGGCATACCTCTGTCATGGAATAATACATGTCCATTCGTGGAGGTAACATGATGTACTACCTTGAAACCACACATTGATGTAAAAAAAGTATGATGCTTACCACAGTATCACAATAAGTAATGATTTAGTCTAAATGTAAGTACAGTATGCCTACTGTATACACACACATACTGTACACACTCATGCACACTCACACATTGCATTGATAAAGCGTGCAGCACAATTTGAGCAAAATGTAGCAGCTGAAAATGTTCTTCCCCCAGTCATGTGACTGGACCCTGAGGTCCCTCTCCAGAGCCATTCCTGCTTCAGTGGGGTGAGTGTGCAGGGTGAGAGTTGAGGGTGAGCTGAGGGGCTAGGCTCAGGCCACCTAACTGGGAGTCAAATCCGAGGCGCTCAGTTGGCACCTCATGCGTGACTGGCCCCTGACCCTGAGGGTGAGACCCGTATCTGGGTCACGTCAGTGCTGTAACCTTACAACATGTCCTGTAACACTTACAACATGATGGGAGCCTGACAGTATACTGTTCCTTTATTATCAAGCATTACATTCTCCTTCAAATAGGTTCACTGTAGAGCTAATGCTGAATTTGTCAAGGTGATTTTAATATGAGGAATTATTATTTATGTATCCTCTGTAGTGTATATACAATATAGTTTTGGGCAAAGCACTCTGGCTTTTAACCCAATTATTACAGTAGCTGTTGCTTCATTTCCAATCACAAATGGTTTTTCTTTACTAGTTTTAGAAATTAAGAATATGGACCGGACAGCTTGCCGTACATTGGAACATGTGTCCCCGACTCAAGTAGTCTGACCTTAGAGATGCTATTTTTAGTCCTTGTTTTCTTGGTTGAATCAGGAGTTTTCATTCCATCCCTTCCAGTCAAGCGTGCTTGGAACATCATGTTGCTTTTTGAGGACCATAAAAACCTTTTTGTTTGAAGCATTTTCTGTTTGTTTTTTTACAGTGTGCTCACGTCCTTGATGCAAAACTCCTTTTACTCTGGCTCAAAACATGAATTCCTCTTGTAATGATACAGTATTTGAGCCTCACACTCATCAGAGTTGACATCTGATGTCTGGGGGGTGCAGACATGATGTGGTGGTGGAGGGAGACTGAGAGCGCAACACCTGCTTCCCTCCTTCCCTCCTTCCCTCCACACTGCCTGGTCACTGCTCCCTGAGCTAATGTCCCCACTCCCCATCCCCCTCTCACTTCTCTGCTCTCATGCTGGCCTCCATCCTCCCTCTCTCCATCCAGACTGACCCAGAACTCACTACACCTCCTTCAGGCCCAACTGAACCTTGGTTGATCTGTTCCTTCCCACACCTCTTTAGGATATATTTATACCCGTGTACAGTTTTTAGAGCATCTGAAAATTTCATCAGAACTTTATCCAACAGTAATGTGACACATAATAGTCCCTTTGGTAGTTCTAAATGTAATGAAATTATACCTTTTTAAATTATAAGAGATACAAAAAAAGTGTATTGCTATAGTTGTTAGTGTGTGCTGTGGGTGAGTCCATCTGCAGAAACAACCACCTACAGATTTGATGTATTTTTGAGCCAAGAAAGACTGTGGCACTGTAGTTAACGTATATGAGAAAAGACAAAGTAGAACTGTGAATTTCCCCAGTGCGATGGGGTCTATTAGCTCATGGTCGTGCTACACAGTATGTAATTTGAGTCTGTTACACTGGCAAACTGCCTCGTGACCCCTGTGCCTTGATGTGCAGCCAGACCAATTACTTTTGATCTTAAGGGGACATGACATTTGTAGGTTTTGCACTCTGAAATGACTGCACATGTTAAAAGATGCATCATGCCTTTTCCCACACATATATTTTATTTTGCTGGCCCTCAAGGTTTTACCCTATGAACTTAAAGATACAAGGTTTAGATATAGTTGTACTTTTGTTAAATGTATTTCATGCAATACAATAAATAAAAAACGTAATCACATTCATATTTAAAAAAAGCATATCAGAAACCAGTCCTTTTACCAGAACAAAATTAATGCCATTGCTTCTTTCATGACATGGTCATTTTGATAACCCAAACTGCTACACTGATTATTGCATGTGATTTTGTAATTATGCCATTACAAAATACTTCCCATGCACTCTTAGGGCTTCTGCTGGTAGAATGGAATAGGAGATACTGTACCACAGGGCAATCCACATGGCAATTTTGATCTGTCATCAGCCTGCATATTTTCCTCTTGTTTTACTCTTCTAACAAGTAATGGGTAATATGATGTATTACATGTCATGTTTGCATTATTAGATATTCTGAAAGCCTCAGGTTTAGAATCATTTTATGCTTATTCAGCCATTTGCGTTGACGCCTTTCATATCCAAATTAACACTGATAGATTGATGAGGATGCAGGCTCTAACAGTAAAAGCTTCTGCATACTTCTGTTCAGCTGGTGCCTACCGAACGAGTGTGCTCCCATACCATCGACCTTCGCCTGAAAAGACATCGCTTGAAAAACGAGAAAAAAAACGGCATCTTGAGATGCTGTAGCCAGTATACACTTCCTCAGTCAGAATTAATCAAAGATAACTCTGTCATTAATTGTGATGATTTTACATCTAACTAGGACGTTTGGTGCAGTATATTTCAAGTGAAAACATTTTCATGAATACGACTCATTTATGCAATTTTTCCTCTGTCTCAATTGATCTCAAAACCCTTACGGGTAAAGTTAACTCCTCATTGATTGATTTAATTCTTAATAATAACCTCTATAAATATTTGTCAGGTGGAGTATTGCATAGTCATCACAGTCCCATAGTATATATTAGAGATACGAAACAGCAAAACACTAATCCTCTTTTAATTAAGAAGAGACATTTTAAAACATTTTCCCCTCAATGGTTTTTACTTGACATGTTCTACTCTGATTTAGCCACTGTTCTCCTGTATTCCTGACCCTGAGTTGGCTCTAGAAAATGTCTCCTTCATATTTATTCCCTTGGCAGATAAACACACCCCTTTCTTAAACAATTCAGAGTCAAAGATTGATCTAACCCTTGGCTTTCTTCATAGCTATCTGAGCTCATTCAGATGAGAAATGAGGCCTGGGTCCTAGCAAGGAAAACTGTCTCTGTAGTGGACGGGCAATCTTTCAGACAATTGAGAAACAGATCTACAATAACTATATTTAAGATGGCTGAATAAATAATAAAAGATGGCTAAATGCATCGCAGTTCTAGAGGCGTCACTACAGACCCGGGTTTGATCCCGGGCTGTATCACAAGAGGAGTCCCATAGGGCTGCGCACAATTGGCCCAGCGTTGTCCAGGTTAGGGGAGGGTTTAGCCAGGGGGGCTTTACTTGGCTCACCCTGCTCTAGTGACTCCTTGTGGCGGACTCCTTGTCTCAGTCGTCAGTTGAATGGTGTATCCTCCAACATATTGGTGAAGCTGGCTTCCGGGTTAAACGGGTGGGTGTTAAGAAGCGTGGTTTTGGAGGATGCATGACTCGACCTTCGCCTCTCCCAAGCCCATTAGGGAGTTGCAGCAATGAAACAAGATCGAAATTGCTGAGGAAAAAGTGGGAAAAATAAATAAATCAAGCTACTTGCTGGTGATCCTTCAACATTTTTTAAAACATTAAATGCACTGAACAATACTAATTCTTATTCTTCCCTGCCTAAGCAAGTTTTGTTTGACTCTGGCATCATAACTTTGAAGAATGGGATAAGTGATGCTTTTAATCATCATTTTATCTCGGCAGGATTTTATTTGGTGGTTTAATTGATCCTGGTCAGTCAATTGACTGTTCTTCCCTCTGCCAGCCTCTAGCTGACTCGACGGTTAACCCGTCGACTTCCAGTGAAATCTTTGTTTTCATGTCAACAATTTACTATTTGTGATGTGCTAGATGTCTTGCTTAAGATCCACTGGGGCTTGATATGCTTGATCCATTTTATGCTGCATTCTTCTACCTCCCTGATTGCTGAATCATTAACCCATATTTTTAATCTGATGATTATACAGTATCTGGTACTATCCCTAAGGTTTGGAAGGCGGCCCATGTGCTCCCCCTTCATAAAGGTGGTGACCCTTGTGACCTAAATAATTATCACCCTATTTCTAAACTTTCTTGGCTATCTATTGAATCCGTAATTCATTCTCAGCTAAGACCTTATCATTTACATTTATTCTAAATGTACAGCAGTCTGGTTTTAGACCAGGTCATAGCACTATATCCGCTGCATCCCTATTTATCAATGATTCTTTATTTTTTCTTTATTTTTTCTTTCACCTTTATTTAACCAGGTAGGCAAGTTGAGAACAAGTTCTCATTTACAACTGCGACCTGGCCAAGATAAAGCATAGCAGTGTGAACAGACAACACAGAGTTACACATGGAGTAAACAATTAACAAGTCAATAACACAGTAGAAAAAAAGAAAAAAAAGAGTCTATATACATTGTGTGCAAAAGGCATGAGGAGGTAGGTGAATAATTACAATTTTAGCAGATTAACACTGGAGTGATAAATGATCAGATGGTCATGTACAGGTAGAGATACTGGTGTGCAAAAGAGCAGAAAAGTAAATAAATATAAACAGTATGGGGATGAGGTAGGTAAATTGGGTGGGCTATTTACCGATAGACTATGTACAGCTGCAGCGATCGGTTAGCTGCTCAGATAGCAGATGTTTGAAGTTGGTGAGGGAGATAAAAGTCTCCAACTTCAGCGATTTTTGCAATTCGTTCCAGTCACAGGCAGCAGAGAACTGGAACGAAAGGCGGCCAAATGAGGTGTTGGCTTTAGGGATGATCAGTGAGATACACCTGCTGGAGCGTGTGATATGGGTGGGTGTTGCCATCGTGACCAGTGAACTGAGATAAGGCAGAGCTTTACTGACTTGTAGATGACCTGGAGCCAATGGGTCTGGCGACGAATATGTAGCGAGGGCCAGCCGACTAGAGCATACAGGTCGCAGAGGTGGGTGGTATAAGGTGCTATAGTAACAAAACGGATGGCACTGTGATAAACTGCATCCAGTTTGCTGAGTAGAGTATTGGAAGCTATTTTGTAGATGACTTTGCCGAAGTCGAGGATCGGTAGGATAGTCAGTTTTACTAGGGTAAGTTTGGCGGCGTGAGTGAAGGAGGCTTTGTTGCGGAATAGAAAGCCGACTCTAGATTTGATTTTAGATTGGAGATGTTTGATATGAGTCTGGAAGGAGAGTTTACAGTCTAGCCAGACACCTAGGTACTTATAGATGTCCACATATTCTAGGTCGGAACCATCCAGGGTGGTGATGCTAGTCGGGCATGCGGGTGCAGGCAGCGAACGGTTGAAAAGCATGCATTTGGTTTTACTAGCGTTTAAGAGCAGTTGGAGGCCACGGAAGGAGTGTTGTATGGCGTTGAAGCTCGTTTGGAGGTTAGATAGCACAGTGTCCAAGGAAGGGCCGGAAGTATACAGAATGGTGTCGTCTGCGTAGAGGTGGATCAGGGAATCGCCCGCAGCAAGAGCAACATCATTGATATATACAGAGAAAAGAGTGTTGATGTGGTTAACTGCATGGATAAAAGGCAACATTGTGCTGCCCTCTTGACCTGTCAAAGGCTTTTAATACTGTTGATCACTCACTGCTAATTCAGATTTTCTTCTCAATAATTGGCCTAGACCCAGCTGCATGTAACTGGTAAAACAATGTACTTGACAGATAGAACTCAATGTGTATCTACTGATGGTGTTAAATCAGGTTTCCTGGATATTATGAAAGGTGTCCCTCAGGGGTTGATTCTGGGACCTGTACTTTTTACTGTTTACCAATATCTACTTCTCTGTAAAAACAAATTGTAACCTGCACCTGTATGCTGATGATACTGTTGTGAATGTTATTGCACCCAAGGTTGACCGGGCTCTACATGAACTACATTCTGCCTTCATTGTATTACAGAAAAACTTTATTGACCTGACATTACTATTGAATGCAGGTTAAACTAAGTATATGTTGTTCTCTCAACTCAGATGATTTAAGCATATGTACTTTGGATGGTGTCCATATTGATCATGTCCCTGATTTATAAATATCTGGATAGATGAAAAGCTGTCTTTTTAAAAGGCATATTGCTGAGTTAGTTAAGAAGCTGGGAATAAAAATGGGCTTATTCTATAGAAATGGGTCCTACCTCTCGTTAAATAGTAGAAAACAGATTACTCAGTCACCGTTCCTATTGGTCCTAGACTATGGCGACGTCATCTATATCAGTGGTTCCCAACATGTTGTAGTGCCGTACCTCTTCAAACATTCAACCTCCAGCTGCGTACCACCTCTAGTACCAGGTTCAGCGCACTCTCAAATGTTGTTTTTTGCCATCATGGTAAGCCTGTCACACACACTATAAAATACTTATTTTCCACCATAATTTGCAAATAAATTCATAAAAAATCCTACAATGTGATTTTCTGGATTTTTTTTTCTAATTTTGTCCGTCATAGTTGAAGTGTACCTATGATGAAAATTACAGGCCTCTCTCATCTTTTTAAGTAGGAGAACTTGCACAATTGGTGGCTGACTAAATACTTTTTTGCCCCACTGTAGGTGCGTGGTTGCAAAGGGGCATCAGTGTCTTAACAGCCCGATTTGCCAAAGCAGGATACTCTGAGCACAGCCTTATCTAGAAATCTGGCATTGGCTTCTGATTAATAAGGATAGGCGTCCCATCAATGGGACAGTTGTAAATCATGCAGCGCGGGCAGTCTTCATTTGATCGGCTCTAACTTTGTCAAATAAGCCAATAAGCTGGGCTTTACGGGAGTATCCTAAACCTATAACCTTGTGCGACAGCATGCCTATTCCTTTTGGACAAAAATTATACGAATATTCAGAGTTATGAAGTTAAGAAAATTGGTTGTTTTGCAAATGTTGAACTTATAAATTGGCTACTAATACTGGAAAAGCTAAATCAAAGTCCAAGTACACAGATTTGACGATATCTTTGCAGAAAAATGTAATATGAATGCAAATGTCTCCTTCACGATTTGCCCAAATGTACCTGGTGACTTCACACTAAATGTCATGTAGTTCACTCATACTTCAAGTTATCTGTCTGAAACTGTGCACATACACCATCCTGTGGACACCATCGGAATTACAACCAGAGATATGGCTAGAACTGGGACCTTTCTGTTGCATTTCAAATATGGTGGTGGAAAAAAAAAAACATTTCATTTGCACACAAAAAAAAAATCATACAATGATGGGAAGACCTGTGTCTTGTCCTTGTTAATGCAGATAGAGAAGAGCTCCAACTTCTTACTTACTTACTTATATGTGCGTGGTTACAAAATTGAGGCTGTGAGAGTGGATTCTCAGGCCTCACTAGCATGACAACTAAATACAGGCACAGACCGTGTGTGGAAAATGATTTAAGACTGAGTCTTTCTCCAATACAACCCAACATTGCAGAGTTATGAGCATCCTTTCAAGCACAACCTTCTCATTAAGTTATTCACAATTTTTGATTAACAAATAAGGTTTTAAGATGGTTAAATAACGAGCAAAATTATGTATTATTATTATTTCTGCCACAACCCGGCTCAGGGGAAGTGACAAACTCGCACTCTTATGTTTAATAAATGTAGTGTGTGTGTGTGGCAGGCTTACCATGATGGCAAAAAACAACATTTGAGAGTGCACTGCCCCTGGTGCTAGAGGGGGTATGCAGCTGGAGGTTTAATGTTTGAAGGGGTACGGGACTGCAAAAGGTGAACCACTAAATAGGTGGTGATATATTATCTAAAATGTTAACTTCTATATATTAAATATGTTGTACATTTTGCACATAGTAGAGAAAGCAGCAACAAATAAAACAATCTTTATTCCTAGATTCAAAAAATGCATTAATGTAGATCCAATGCTTCTCCATTTTATGTTCTGCAATGAACCAACATGTTGACATGGTCAACAAACACAGCAAAAACGGTACGTAATAAATTAAGGCCTCTACAGTATGTAATCAAGCACTCATAATTAGCTTTACATACAGCTTGTTGACATGTGAGTTGGTGTGCATGTTAAAAGGCCTCAATATACACTGAGTGTAAAAAACATTACGAACACATGCTCTTTCCATGACAGACTGACCAGGTGAAAGCTATGATCCCTTATTGACGCTCGTTTGACTACGTTCCACTTATTTCATTACAACCATTACAATTAGCTCGTCCTCCTATAGCTCCTCCCATAAGCCTCCTCTGGTCCACAGTCATTTGTCAGAAACAACACAATACTGACTGCTTGAGGAAACAAGTGCCCCCTGGTGGTCTAAGTGAACAGAAAAATACATGTTGATCCTCTAAATTGGATGTTTGACCAGAACCAGCCAAAGATATTCTATGCCAATTTTGGCATTAAATGGTTTAGCAACTAAAAAAAATGCTATAATTTCTTTAACGTAAAAACATATGATTTGATATAATACAAACAATTATGGTGAATATGGTTTACAAATGAGAATACGATTGGCAAACATTTCCTCTTCATTGTACAAGGATATCTAAGTACAGATACCACATTGAGACAAGTTATTCCAAAGTGCATGTTACCCTTTTGAGTCCTAGGATGTAGAGACAGTGCTGTCAGGTTGATAATTCATGGACTTTGTATGATGATTCAGTATCCCATTTTTCAGAGATTTTTCAATTTTTCAAATTACTTTGGTGTGACTGTTATTTGGAATCCTAAAAACAACAAAAGATTTCTATAGGACAGAAATAGCTGTGCCTTGTCCACTTTGTAATCTGCTTTCAGGGGTCATACTTTTTATGAGGACACTTCCCCTAAATTGAGGATGTCAAAGCGTACATGAGAAAGTTAATGCCCCTCACACACACAAATGAGCAAATGAGAGGGACATAAACAAACCAACAAGGTCTGTGAGTGAGCGTCCAGCCAGATGTTTTAAACCCATTTGTTTTTATGTGGAGGTCACCGAATGAGAGAGACAGAGCAAGCATTTAATCCCATCAGCAGAACTGCATTCCCATAATGAGAAATGAATAACATGAGCATGCCTTCAGATTAAACAGACCAGTTAGGACCATTAGATCACTTTCATTTCTGGCATTAGGGCAGCGGATCAGGATTTTTTCCCTCCTAATCCAGCAAAGTAGGTCAATGTCTATTGAGTACTAGTGCTGTGGCTGTGATCCTGTTGTTTTAGCGCCAGGACAGGGAATAAAGCTTGGGACAGATGAAGAGGATAGGGCAGAGGTTGATGGAAGGGTAAGTTGGCGGTGGGACCTAGGGTATTTGAAAAATCAAATAAGATGCATTCCAGTATTACTGAATTTAGAATAGATTTTTGAACGAGGTCTAGTTCTCAGCTCAGTGATCCCTTTCCCAGCTGCCCAGCAAAGAACAATCAGAACGGAAGGACCATTTAAGATCAATGTCCTTAATAACTACACCCCGGATCTCACACCGAATGAAACCATGAGGGGAAGTCACAGATCACGATTAATGCAGCTTGTTTTGCTTGGGTGACTGAAGCCCCAATGTATCATGCCACCCCACACTGCCACCCCCTTCTCATGTGAAATCTACTATATTTTGGCAATCAGAGAAATAAGTGACAGAGGAAAGAAACATGCTGCTATTCTTACCATAATTTAGTGAATTATTTGAAAGAAATACAAATGAAAACACTAACACTTTAGGTGTGAGAATGTGTTTTCAATGTAGGAATGGTGAGGTTTGATAATAAGAGTCCATGGCATGAGACTGTCCAGTGGGTTAAGAACCATTGACCATTAACTTCTCACAGCTGACAATGGATGATAGCTTTTTTGGAGGTGCATGGGAGGAAGCAGTGGTGCTTAGATGACTCTGCTTCAGCTCTTACTAGAAACCAAACGGGATCTAAAGCAATCTTTGATGCTATTCAAGGTGACAGTAGCTACTCTGTCTGGCCTTGCACACACTGTCTGTACATCCCCCTTAAAGGTGCAAGTCACTGTTTCATCTCCATTCATTTACAGCCATACCTGGTCAAAGAGGAAATCCAACATACGACACAATTGGCCTTGTTCATTCAATTATGGTAAGTGGGTTTCCAAGAAAAAACAAAATCATGATGGAAATAAAATGTAATCTATAGGGTCAAATGCCCCGAATTGCCACCTTCAGTACCTGCAGTGAAAGTTGCCTGGGTTGAATCCCTGGTGAGTTAGGACGTGCAGAACAATGACTGCATTTACACAGGCAGCCCAATTCTGATATTTTTTTCACTAATTGGTCTTCTTACCAATTAGATGTGAAACGATCTGAAAAAGATCAGAATTGGTCTGCCTGTGTAAACGGAAATTGTGACACTAAATAGATCAGTTTGACACATGTAGCTCAGCTGTCTGTTTAGACTCGACATAGAGTAACTAGAGAGCGAAAGAGAGTGGGAGAGAGACTACAGGGAGAGAGAGCTAATCTCTCTTTTTCTCTCCTATCAAAAGACAATTCTACTTCAGCACATCCTTTATAACACACAATACAACCTCATGACAAACAAATCAGCTGCAATGAGTCTACTACTCATTGTGATGGAGATTTATTTAGAAACACTTCTCATTGTGTTGATTATTCAAACGACCCCAGTATTTGAATATCAAGCTTCTTACACACAGTGTTATGATCAAAGCAGGCATATTACAGTATGCCAATGGTTTTTTGGATCCAATGGTGTACAGCTGAGTGTACACGCTAGTGCTAAAGGCTACCATGATTAATGAATTAAAGGGCCAGACTAGCATGTGTTCTCTGCATTGATCAATAACATGAAATAGGAAATAATCTGTAATGATTTGGTGCTTGTATTGATCAATACACTAATTACTTGTATCAGTCAGTACTTTTGTATGTAGAAGCATTGTAAAGGTTGCATATTAATAGATACTACTGATTGGTTAGACCAGTAAAAGGGTGGATGATGACCATGTGAGGTATTCAACCATATGGACCAGGTAAATGCAAGATCAAATATCTTTCTTTGATGCCATTGATGCCATTTGTAGGCCTTTGATACTGTAAAATAGTTCCATCTTGGTCCTGCACAATACTGTGCTGGTATCAAACACATATTGGAAAAGTTTTGTCTGACAAAGTAATGTCAGTTCTCCCAAGTCTTCAATAACCTCTGTTTTTCTTCAGCATCAGACATGGTAATAATTCATTGAATCCTTGGCACTATCTTATTGTCCATAATCAGAAATGTAGCTTCTGAAACATGAATACAATACTGCCGCTTATCAGTGTTTTCCAAAGAAGTTAAACCAACTAGCAACTCAAAGTCTACAGTATATTCCAAAATATTCCACAACCACTAGAGAATAAACATCTGGATATGTGCTGATCCACATACGCTTACCCTGATAGGCCAAAGGGAGATTGGAGATTGTCAACAATGTATTACATTTTAAACTCCGGCGAGTTAATAAATGAACAGTGACCAAAAGTGCGATGTTTATTAACCATTTTATTATCTTGTATTTCTATGGAATTTCCCCCCAATCTCAGTTTAAAGACAAGTCGCAAAACTATCCAGATTCTGCCGAACAGTAAGACAGACGAAGCCCCTTAGGACGAGAAGGTTTGAAGGAAGTTTTCTCAGAAACAATTGAGTGGGATTTGAGTGTAAGTTACTGTACTCCCAACCCTACGGGAGGGCAGCTCCTGCTCGGCCCAGTCAAAGCTCCTTGTGCTGGAACCCCAATGCTGGAACCAGCTTCCCGCTGAAGCTAGGACAGAAGAGTCCCTCCCTTCAAAAATGCCTTTTCTGAACTAACACTCGCACTTGACTTTTTTCCCCTTACAAGCTCAGACTTGGCTGATATCTACTTTATTGAGGAAAAGATACAGACTATGACATGTGGTCTTAAGATTAATTTATTTATCTGTTATTTTACCAGGTAAGTTGACTGAGAACACGTTCTCATTTGCAGCAACGACCTGGGGAATAGTTACAGGGGAGAGGAGGGGGATGAATGAGCCAATTGTAAACTGGGGATTATTAGGTGACCGTGATAGTTTGAGGGCCAGATTGGGAATTTAGCCAGGACACTGGGGTTTCCACCCCTACTCTTACGATAAGTGCCATGGGATCTTTAATGACCTCGGAGAGTCAGAACACCCGTTTAACGTCCCATCCAAAAGACGGCACCCTACACAGGGCAGTGTCGCCAATCACTGCCCTGGGGCATTGGGATATTTTTTGGGACCCGAGGAAAGAGTGCCTCCTACTGGCCCTCCAACACCACTTCCAGCAGCATCTGGTCTCCCATCCAGGAACTAACCAGGACCAACCCGGGTTAGCTTCAGAAGCAAGCCAGCAGTGGTATGCAGGGTGGTATGCATTAATTGAATGCACTAATTGTAAGTCGCTCTGGATAAGAGAGTCTGCTAAATTACTGAAATGCACATGTAAATGTTTAGCTTTAGCCTACCCAGGTCAATGACCTCAGCCAAAGATCATCTGACCGGGCCCTTCATTAAGTTAAATGTAATTTTATGGGGCACATGCTTCATAAAAAAGCTGTTGTAGACTAACAGCGAAATGCTTACTTACGGGCCCTTCTCAATAATGCAGACAGAAAGAAAATGGAGAAATAACAGAAATGTAAAACACTTAATAATAAAAGTAATAATAAATACACAATACATGACCAAAAGTATGTGGACACCTGCTAGTCGAACATCTAATTCCAAAATCATGGGCATTAATATGGAGTTGGTCCCCCTTTGCTGCTATAAGATTGCTGCAGGGACTTAATTCAGCCACGAGCATTAGTGAGGTCGGGCACTGATGTTAGGCGATTAGGCATGGCTCACAGTTGGCATTCCAATTCCAAAGGTTTTCGATGGGGTTGAGGTCAGGGCTCTGTGTAGGTGTGGCAGAGTCTAGGGATATAGCTTTTGCCCGTTCTGCTCAGGGACTTTGCAAGACTACTATGAGCCAGGTGAAGTCATGGCCAGCTCTAAGATCCTGGCGAGAGGTGGCACGAGTGAGTGTGTTACTAAAGGAGGAGAGAATTAGAGAACAATAACAAGTAGAGATGAGTCGAATTCAGCAAGTAACCTACATAGGAGTATCGTGGAAGAAAGAGGACGTGCTAGTTCTGAAAGAGGATTGTTCCAAACCACCGAATGACTGTAATCTTCACCTTCAGATTTGCCATGAGTTCAATCGATGGAACTAGCTACCAGCCGGAGTGTGCTAGCTAGATTCCCGCCGGAGTGATGGACATCAAATCATTTTTACCGACATCAGAAGAGAGCCGTGAGTTGAAGTGATTTAGTTATAAAAGATTCCCGTAGAAGTAGTTGGACTTTCTGTTGATGTCCTGAAAGAAGAGAACATCTAAAGTTGTGGACTTTTCAGTTGTTTGACATTACATAGTAGGGCAAGGATAAGAAGAGACACTGTTAATAATGAACATGTAGGCCTTATTAGCCATTCAAAGGAGAATAATATTACAGTGACAATGTTTCAGCCAACTTCTATTATTTGTGTCCCTGCCAGCCCTCATACAGACTCCATGAACACAGTAACGGGTGTCATTCTTTATATATGTTTGTTTGTTATTGTGATATCTGAAATGAATGCTGTAAGACTGCTAGCTTGTATTGCTATGTTTTCATTGGTTGTCTTCAAGCTAGGCTACACGTGCATTTGAGGTAGGTTATAGTAGGCCATTTTTATATTTTATTTAACCTTTAATTAATTGGGCAAGTCAGTTAAGAACAAATTCTTATTTACAATGATGGCCTACCGGGGAACAGTGGGTTAACTGCCTTGCTCAGGGGCAGAATGACAACCACTAGACTACCTGACGCCCCTAACCACTAGGCTACCTTCCGCTATTCTGTGAACTGTGAAATTGTGCCTGTTGTGTTGTTGCCTAAAACTGACAGTATATTTTCATTAGTTTAAAGCAGAGCTGTCTTTTCATTACTACTGCCTAACCTGTCTTAGGTATTGACATGTATTGCAGATGGAAGCTCCATGATATTAACCACATAATCTGAGGGGCTGTATACAGTGACTTATTAACTTTTCACCCTATACTATTAGGAAAAGTGCCACTACTACTAAGTACAGTGTTGAGGTTAAATGTGTTGGGCAACAGAGACCGCTCTGTTTGTTGCTCAACCTCCCAAGGCTGATCTGAGAAGAACTACAAAAACAGGTATTTCCTACCTGTTACATTTGGCGTCATGAACAGGATCACCCAAACATTTTTTCCGTGTTGAAAAATGTAAAAGGGGTTCGAGGCTAAGTTAGAGTTGAAGATAAATTTTTAAAAAAAAGGTTGCTGAGTTGACAGAGATTGCAACAGCAATGTGGAGCGCTGCAGCAGCCCTGTGAGAATCAGCGAGGAGCTGTGTCGCTAGCACATGCTGTCATCGAACAGCAAAAGAAGGCTGCTGCACCAACTGTGTACATCCCTCGAGAATGAAAGCTACCTGACTTGAGTGGAGCCACAGGGGAGCAGATTAGAGGTCGACCGATCAATCGGAATGGCCAATTTAATTGGGGCCGATTTCAAGTTTTCATAACAATCGGAAATCTGTGTTTTTGGCCGCGAGATGAGGCTGGTGTAACCGAAGTGAAATGGCTAGCTAGTTAGCTTGCGCTAATAGCGTTTCAAACGTCACTCGCTCTGAGCCTTCTAGTAGTTGTTCCCCTTGCTCTGCATGGGTAACGCTGCTTCGATGGTGGCTGTTATTGTGTTGCTGGTTCAAGCGCAGGGAGGAGCGAGGAGAGGGACGGAAGCTATACTGTTACACTTGCAATACTAAAGTGCCTATAAGAACATCCAATAGTCAAAGGTTAATGAAATACAAATGGTACAGAGGGAAATAGCCCTATAATTCCTATAATAACTACAACCTAAAACTTCTTACCTGAGAATATTGAAGACTCATGTTAAAAGGAACCACCAGCTTTCATATGTTCTCATGTTCTGATTAAGGAACTGAAATGTTAGCTTTCTTACATAGCACATATTGCACTTTTACTTTCTTCTCCAACACTTTGTTTTTGCATTATTTAAACCAAATTGAACATGTTTCATTATTTACTTGAGGCCAAATTTATTTTATTGATGTATTATATTAAGTTAAAATAAGTGATCATTCAGTATTGTTGTAATTGTCATTATTACAAATACATTTTTAAAAATCGTCCAATTAATTGGTATCTGCATTTTTGGTCCTCCAATAATCGGTATTGGCGTTGAAAAATCATAATCGGTCGACCTCTAGAGCAGACTGTTGAGGAATGGATCGCTCTGGTAAATTCGACCATCCGGGTCTCCCATGTGCCTGTGAGTGATCGGGCTGAGCTAATCAAACAGCACCTGAAAGAAGAGGCCAGTGCAACAGTGAAGTTGATGTTAGAAGACGACGATGTTGCCAGCATTTTTGGTCAGAGGAGGCTCTAACCCCAGCCACGAACAGCTGCTAGTCAGGAAGATCTAGTTCAGTAAGTTTTCCATAACAAGAGAGGCTGAACCCTTCAAGATGATCTGGTCCCACACAGGAGAATCACCAGACCTCCACTGAAAGACAATGATGGTAGATTTATTTTTTCACCTTTACTTAACCAGTTAGGCAAGTTGAGAACAAGTTCTCATTTACAATTGCGACCTGGCCAAGATAAAGCAAAGCATTTCGACATACAACAACACAGAGTTACACATGGAGTAAAACCAGCATACAGTCAATAATACAGTAGAAAAATAAGTCTATATACGATGTGAGCAAATGAGGTGAGATAAGGGAGGTAAAGGCAAAAAAAGGCCATGGTGGCGAGGTAAGTACAATATAGCAAGTAAAACACTGGAATGGTAGATTTGCAGTGGATGAATGTGCAAAATAGTGGGGTGCGAAGGAGCAAAATAAATAAATGAATAAATAAATACAGTAGGAGAAGAGGTACAGTGCCTTGCGAAAGTATTCGGCCCCCTTGAACTTTGCGACCTTATGCCACATTTCAGGCTTCAAACATAAAGATATAAAACTGTATTTTTTGTGAAGAATCAACAACAAGTGGGACACAATCATGAAGTGGAACAACATTTATTGGATATTTCAAACTTTTTTAACAAATCAAAAACTGAAAAATTGGGCGTGCATAATTATTCAGCCCCTTTACTTTCAGTGCAGCAAACTCTCTCCAGAAGTTCAGTGAGGATCTCTGAATGATCCAATGTTGACCTAAATGACTAATGATGATAAATACAATCCACCTGTGTGTAATCAAGTCTCCGTATAAATGCACCTGCACTGTGATAGTCTCAGAAGTCCGTTAAAAGCGCAGAGAGCATTATGAAGAACAAGGAACACACCAGGCAGGTCCGAGATACTGTTGTGAAGAAGTTTAAAGCCGGATTTGGATACAAAAAGATTTCCCAAGCTTTAAACATCAAGGAGCACTGTGCAAGCGATAATATTGAAATGGAAGGAGTATCAGACCACTGCAAATCTACCAAGACCTGGCCGTCCCTCTAAACTTTCAGCTCATACAAGGAGAAGACTGATCAGAGATGCAGCCAAGAGGCCCATGATCACTCTGGATGAACTGCAGAGATCTACAGCTGAGGTGGGAGACTCTGTCCATAGGACAACAATCAGTCGTATATTGCACAAATCTGGCCTTTATGGAAGAGTGGCAAGAAGAAAGCCATTTCTTAACGATATCCATAAAAAGTGTCATTTAAAGTTTGCCACAAGCCACCTGGGAGACACACCAAACATGTGGAAGAAGGTGCTCTGGTCAGATGAAACCAAAATGGAACTTTTTGGCAACAATGCAAAACGTTATGTTTGGCGTAAAAGCAACACAGCTCATCACCCTGAACACACCATCCCCACTGTCAAACATGGTGGTGGCAGCATCATGGTTTGGGCCTGCTTTTCTTCAGCAGGGACAGGGAAGATGGTTAAAATTGATGGGAAGATGGATGGAGCCAAATACAGGACCATTCTGGAAGATGGAGGAGTCTGCAAAGTCTGCAAAAGACCTGAGACTGGGACGGAGATTTGTCTTCCAACAAGACAATGATCCAAAACATAAAGCAAAATCTACAATGGAATGGTTCAAAAATAAACATATCCAGGTGTTAGAATGGCCAAGTCAAAGTCCAGACCTGAATCCAATCGAGAATCTGTGGAAAGAACTGAAAACTGCTGTTCACAAATGCTCTCCATCCAACCTCACTGAGCTCGAGCTGTTTTGCAAGGAGGAATGGGAAAAAATGTCAGTCTCTCGATGTGCAAAACTGATAGAGACATACCCCAAGCGACTTACAGCTGTAATCGCAGCAAAAGGTGGCGCTACAAAGTATTAACTTAAGGGGGCTGAATAATTTTGCACGCCCAATTTTTCAGTTTTTGATTTGTTAAAAAAGTTTGAAATATCCAATAAATGTCATTCCACTTCATGATTGTGTCCCACTTGTTGTTGATTCTTCACAAAAAAATACAGTTTTATATCTTTATGTTTGAAGCCTGAAATGTGGCAAAAGTTCGCAAAGTTCAAGGGGGCCGAATACTTTCGCAAGGCACTGTAGTTGTTTGTGCTAAATTATAGATGGGCTATGTACAGGTGCAGTAATCTGTCAGCTGCTCTGACAGCTGTTGCTTAAAGCTAGTGAAAGCTAGATACAATGCATTCGGAAAGTATTCAGAGATATTGACTTTGTATACATTTTGATACATTACAGCCTTATTTTAAAATTAATTAAATATATTTAAAAAAATCCTAATCAGTCTACACACAATATCCCTTAATGACAATGCAAAAACGTGTTTTCATTGATCATCCTTGATATGTTTCTACAATTTCCTTGGAGTCCACCTGTGGTAAATTAAAATGATTGAACAAGATTTGGAAAGACACACACATCTATAAGTTCCCACAGTTGACAGTGCATGTCAGATAAAAAAGGTAGAAGGAATTGTCCGTATAGCTCCGAGACAGGATTGTGTCGAGGCAAAGACCTGGGGAAGTGTATCAAAACATTTCTGCAGCATTGAAGGTCCCCAAGATCACAGTGGCTTCCATCATTCTTAAATGTAAAAAGTTTGGATCCACCAAGACTCTTCCTAGAGCTGGCCTCCCGGGCCAAACTGAGCAATTGGGAGAGAAGGCACTTGGTCAGGGGGGCGACCAAGAACCCGATGGTCACTGGTGACAGAGCTCCAGAGTTCCTCTGTGGAGATGGGAGAACCTTCCAGAAGGACAACCATCTCTGCAGCACTCCACCAATCAGGCTTTTATGGTAGAGTGGCCAGACGGAAGCCACTCCTCAGTAAAGGGCACATGACAGCTCGCTTGGAGATGGCCAAAAATAACCTAAATACTCTCAGACCATGAGAAACAAGATTCTCTGTTCTGATGAAACCAAGAATGAACTATTTGGCCTGTAAGCCGAGTGTCACGTCTGGAGAAAACCTGCCACCATCCCTACGTTGAAGCATGGTGGTGGCAGCATCATGCTGTGGGGTTATTTTTCAGCAGCAGGAACTGGGAGACTAGTCATGATTGAGGGAAAAATAAATGGTACAAAGTAGAGAGAGATCCTTGATGAAAACCTGCTCCAGAGAGCTCAGGACCTCAGAGTGGGGTGAAGGTTCACCTTCCAACAGGACAAAGACCCTAAGTACACAGCCAGTACAACACAGGAGTGTCTTCGGGACACGTCTCTGAATGTCCTTGAGTCCAGACTTTAACCTGATCGAAACATCTCTCTGGAGAGACCTGAAATAGCTGTGCAGTGATGTTCCCCATCCAACCTGACAGAGCTTGAGATGATCTGAAGATAAGAATGGGAGAAACTCCCCAAAAAACAGGTGTGCCAAGATTGTAGCGTCATACCCAAGAAGACTCATGGCTGTAATCGCTGCCAAAGGGGCTTCAACAAAGGAGTAAAGGGTCTGAATACTTATGTGAATGTGATATTTCAGTTTCTACAAACATTTTCAAACAATTTTATTTAATTTTTTTCATTATGGAGTATTGTGTTTAGATCGATGAGGGAATTGTTTTTGTTAAAATCCATTTAAGAATAAGGCTGTAACAAAATGTGGATAATTAGTCAACGGGTATTAATTATTTCCAAATGCACAGTATATCTACGTGCCCATAGTGAACTGCCTCCTACTCTGTCCCAGATGCTAATATATGCATATTATTATTACTATTGGATAGAAAACACTCTGACGTTTCTAAAACTGTTTGAATTATATCTGTGAGTATAACAGAACTCATATGGCAGGCAAACTTCCAAACAGGAAGTGGAAATTCTGGGGCTGGTTGATTTTCAACTCATCGCCTATTCACATCCCAGTAAGATATGGATCTGTTCATACTTCCTACGCCTTCCACTATATGTCACTAGTCAGAATGTGGAATGAAGCCTCTAGTGTGATGTGGGGCCTAGATGGCAGCTATTTGAGTCAGTGGTCTGGCAGAATGCCAGTTCCTGGTCATGCGCATTACTCATGATATCTCCATGCATTCCATTACTCTGTAGACAAAAACGAATGCTCCGGTTGGAACATTATTGGATATATATGATAACATCCTGAAGATTGATTCTCTACTTAATTTGACCAGTTTATTCAACCTGGAATATAGCTTTTTGAAGTTTTCGTCCGAGTTCGCCTGGACCGGCACCAGCGTTTGGACGTGAAAAGTAGCTAATTGGACACTACTAATGGACATTATCGAACAAAACAACGATTTATTGCGGAACTAGGTTTCCTGGCACTGCATTCTGATGAAAGATCATCAAAGGTAAGGGAATATTTATGATGTAATTTTGTATTTCTGTTGACTCAACATAGCGGAGAAATGTTGTGTACTTCTGAGCGCCATCTCAGATTATTGCATGGTATGCTTTTTCCTAAAGTAAAGTGTTTATGATGAGTATTTCTGTTATATGACGTGGCTCTCTGTAATTACTCCGGATATTTTGGAGGCATTTCTGAACATGGCGCCAATGTAAACCCGAGATTTGTGGATATAAATATGCACATTATTGAACAAAACATAAATGTATTGTGTAACATGATGTGCTATGAGTGTCATCTGATGAAGATTATGAAAGGTTTGTGATGAATTTTATCTCTATTTCTGCTTTTGTGACTCTATCTTTGGCTGGGAAAATGGCTGTGTGTTTTTTTGGATTTGGTGGTGATCTAACATAAATATATGTTGTGTTTTCGCTGTAAAACATTTAGAAAATCGGACATGATACGTAGATTAACAAGATGTTTATCTTAAAATTTGCTGTATTGGACTTGTTAATGTGTGAAAGTTAAATATTTCAACTTCTCTAGGGTAGGGGGCAGCATTTGGAATTTTGGATGAAAAGCGTGCCCAAATTAAACTGCCTTCTACTCAGGCACAGAAGATAGGATATGCATATAATTGGTCGATTTGGATAGAAAACACTCTAAAGTTTCCAAAACTGTTAACATAGTGTCTGTGAGTTTAACAGAACTGATTTGGCAGGTGAAAACTTGAGAAAAATCCATTCAGGAAGTAGGATTTTTAGTTGTTGTTGTAGTTTTCTATTCAATGCCATTACAGTGTCAATTGATTTAGGACTCAAATTGCAGTTCCTATGCCTTCTACTAGATGTCACTAGAAAACTAGAACTGTACTAGAAATTGATTCAGGCTTGTATTCTGAAAAATGAGGGAGTAAGAGCAGTCTGAATGAGTGGACCCTGCCGTGTCACAGAGCTTTTTCATGCGCGCGACCGAGAGAGTGCCTTTCTTTTTTACCTTTTATATTGACAACGTTATTGTCCGGTTGAAATATTATCGATTATTGAGGCTAAAATCAGCCTGACGATTTAATATAAACATCGTTTGACATGTTTCTATGAACTTTACGGATACAATTTGGATTTTTTTTGTCTGCCTCTTGTGACTGCGTTTGAGCCTGTGGATTGCTGAAGAAACGTGCGAACAAAACGGATGTTTTCGGATATAAAGAGAGACTATATCAAACAAAATAAACATTTATTGAATAAATTAATGTCTTCTGAGTGCAACCATATGAAGATCATCAAAAGTAAGTGATTAATTTTATCTCTATTTCTGACTTGTGTAACTCTTCTACTTGGCTGGTTACTGTTTGTAATGATTTGTCTGCTGGGCGACGTTCTCAAATAATCATACGGTATGCTTTCACCGTAAAGCATTTTTAAAATCTGACACCGTGGTTGGATTCACAAGAAGTTCATCTTTAAACCTATGTAAAATAGTTGTATCTTTTCAGAATTTTTATAATTAGTATTTCTGTATTTGGATTTTGCGCACTACAATCTCACTGGATGTTGGCCAGGTGGGATGCTAGCATCCCACATACCCTAGAGAGGTTAACAGATGCTGGTGGCAGGTATGAGAGAAGCCCATCAACCATCAGTAGTCAGTCCGCCAGTTACAACTCTAAAGAAAACCAGGCTCTAAAGTCAGACCTCTAAAGCTTTTCGTAACTGTCTGATAGTTGATGAGTTGGCAATCGCTGGAGACAAGACTGTGTTTACTTGATATGGGGTCAGAGGTTAACTTGTTGGTGAGAGGGGGCAGTATTTTCACGTTCGGATGAAATGCATGCCCAAATTCAACTGCCTGCTAATCATCCCCAGAAGATAAAATATGCATATTATTAGTAGAATTTGATAGAAAACACTCTGACGTTTCTAAAACTGTTTGAATCATGTCTGTGAGTATAACAGAACTTATGTAGCAGGTGAAACCCCGAGGACAAACCATTCAGATTTTTTTGTTTTTAGGTCACTTTCTTTTCAATGGGTTTCATTGGGAATCCAGATTTCTAAGGGACCTTCTTGTAGTTCCTACCGCTTCCACTTGATGTCACCAGTCTTTAGAAATTGGTTGAGGTTTTTCCTTTGTATAATGAAGAAGTAGCCCTGTTCAAAACGAGGGTCACTTCAAGTATACTGTTAGAGGCGCGTGACCAGTTTGTCAGTTTGTTTTCTTCCTGTATTGAACTCAGATCATCCCATCTTCAATTTTATCGATTATTTACTTTATAAAATATAAGTAAGTTGTATTACAAAAGTAGTTTGAAATATTTTGGCAAAGTTTACAGGTAACTTTTGAGATATTTTGTAGTCACGTTGCGCAATTTGGAACCAGTGTTTTTCTGGATCAAACGCACCAAAAAAAATGGACATTTGGGATATATATCGACGGAATTAATCGAACAAATGGACCATTTGTGATGTTTATGGGACATATTGGAGTGCCAACAAAAGAACCTCATCAAAGGTAAGGCATGATTTATATTTTTATTTCTGCGTTTTGTGTCGCGCCTGCAGGGTTGAAATATGCTTTCTCTCTTTGTTTACAGAGGTGCTACCCTCGGATAATAGCATCGTTTGCTTTCGGCGAAAAGCCTTTTTGAAATCTGACATGTTGGCTGGATTCACAACACGTGTAGCTTTAATTTGGTATTTTACGTGTGATTTCATGAAAGTTTGATTCTTATAGTAATTTATTTGAATTTGGCGCTCTGCATTTTTTCACCGGCTTTTGGCCAGCCTCCCACCATATCCCAGAGAGGTTAAAGCAGAGCCAATGCTTTCTGTTTAAGGCCGAAGTCAAATTCTTGGAGCATGTCATCTCCAAGGAAGGAGTCCAGGTGTGTAGGGAGAAAGTGCAAACTCCGGAGGAGTGGCCAATCCCAAAGAATGCAAAAGAGGTGCGGCCGGTGTTGGGCTTCATGGGTTACTACAGGAGATTCATACCCAAGTTCGCCCACATTGCTAGACCACTCCAAGGCTTGATGTGCAAGGCCGGTAGCTCTGGTAAAGGAAAGAGGTCTCAGGTATTCAGCTGGAGCCAAGAAGCCTTTGACACACTACGGAAAGAGCTTTGACATCTCCCCCTGTTCTTTCTTATCCTGATGTCAGCTTGCCTTTCACTGTGGCAACTGATGGAAGTTTCCAAAATCTGGGAGTGGTACTTAGTCAGAAGCAGACTGGTATTGAACGGGTGATAGCCTATGCAAGTCGGGGACTGAGGAAGTCTGAAAGAAATGATCAAAATTACAGTGCTTTTAAGCTCGAGCTGCTTGACCTTAAATGGGCTGTCACTGATAAATTTGAGATTATTTGCTCCACAGAAAGTTCACTGACATTAAAGACCACAATCCGCTGAGATACTTGGACTTTGAAATACTTTATAAGTCTGGCAAGCAAAGCACCAATGCAGATGTGTCTAGGATTCTGGAGGACACAGAACCAGAACAAGCGGACACCAGCCCAGACTTCCTGGTGATAAACTAAGGGGAAGGACAGGCATGCCTCTGACCACAGGAAGACACCAGTGACAGTCAGCTATAAGGGGAAGAGTAATTGGGTACAATTGGGAGGAAATGCAACAATGGGATCCCACCACAGGAGGTTGGAGGTACCTTAATTGGGGAGGACGGGCTTGTGGTAATGGCTGGAGCGGAATAAGTGGAAGGGTATCCTCCCCCAGCAGCCTCCACTGGATCCCACTGTAAGTCAAGTCTACACAGCAGTCAAGACTAAAGTGAGACCAGTTTAGGGTCGTGGAAACTCCTGAAAAGGAAATTTCTTGGCGAATGGGAAAGGCTTTGTTTGCACCAAGGTGTTCTCTTCAGAAGGATCCTAGATACTAGAGATGGAGAGGAAATGTGGCAGTTGGTAGTGCCAGAACCACAGCAGTTCCAGGCGTATGAAGCGAAGCACGGCCATGGACGTCACTTTGGAGAAAGATGCACCATTGCGGCGATGCCTAAGAGCGTCTACTGGCCTTTTTTGCTGAAGAATGTCCAGACATGTGTGTAACAATGTAAACAATGTGCCATGGCTCGGGACATGTTCCCTATGCAAAGGGGACCCATTTATTTAACCAGGGAAGTCAGTAAAGAACAAATTATTATTTACAATTATGGCCTACCCTGGCCAAACCCTACCCCGCAAGATGCTGGGCCAATTGTGCACCGCCCTATGGGACTCTCAATCACGGGCGGTCGAACCAGGGTCGCCTCTAGCACTGAGATGCAGTGCTAGAGGCAAAACTTGCAGCAGTGTGATGGCACCAAGAGACATTGTGGCCATGGCTTCACACTGTTGGAGAGGACAACAGATAGATTTGAAAATGTCTTGGTCTTAACAGACATGTTTACCAGATTTATTGCGGAACTAGGTTTCCTGGCACTGCATTCTGATGAAAGATCATCAAAGGTAAGGGAATATTTATGATGTAATTTTGTATTTCTGTTGACTCAACATAGCGGAGAAATGTTGTGTACTTCTGAGCGCCATCTCAGATTATTGCATGGTATGCTTTTTCCTAAAGTAAAGTGTTTATGATGAGTATTTCTGTTATATGACGTGGCTCTCTGTAATTACTCCGGATATTTTGGAGGCATTTCTGAACATGGCGCCAATGTAAACCGAGATTTGTGGATATAAATATGCACATTATTGAACAAAACATAAATGTATTGTGTAACATGATGTGCTATGAGTGTCATCTGATGAAGATTATGAAAGGTTTGTGATGAATTTTATCTCTATTTCTGCTTTTGTGACTCTATCTTTGGCTGGGAAAATGGCTGTGTGTTTTTTTGGATTTGGTGGTGATCTAACATAAATATATGTTGTGTTTTCGCTGTAAAACATTTAGAAAATCGGACATGATACGTAGATTAACAAGATGTTTATCTTAAAATTTGCTGTATTGGACTTGTTAATGTGTGAAAGTTAAATATTTCAACTTCTCTAGGGTAGGGGGCAGCATTTGGAATTTTGGATGAAAAGCGTGCCCAAATTAAACTGCCTTCTACTCAGGCACAGAAGATAGGATATGCATATAATTGGTCGATTTGGATAGAAAACACTCTAAAGTTTCCAAAACTGTTAACATAGTGTCTGTGAGTTTAACAGAACTGATTTGGCAGGTGAAAACTTGAGAAAAATCCATTCAGGAAGTAGGATTTTTAGTTGTTGTTGTAGTTTTCTATTCAATGCCATTACAGTGTCAATTGATTTAGGACTCAAATTGCAGTTCCTATGCCTTCTACTAGATGTCACTAGAAAACTAGAACTGTACTAGAAATTGATTCAGGCTTGTATTCTGAAAAATGAGGGAGTAAGAGCAGTCTGAATGAGTGGACCCTGCCGTGTCACAGAGCTTTTTCATGCGCGCGACCGAGAGAGTGCCTTTCTTTTTTACCTTTTATATTGACAACGTTATTGTCCGGTTGAAATATTATCGATTATTGAGGCTAAAATCAGCCTGACGATTTAATATAAACATCGTTTGACATGTTTCTATGAACTTTACGGATACAATTTGGATTTTTTTTGTCTGCCTCTTGTGACTGCGTTTGAGCCTGTGGATTGCTGAAGAAACGTGCGAACAAAACGGATGTTTTCGGATATAAAGAGAGACTATATCAAACAAAATAAACATTTATTGAATAAATTAATGTCTTCTGAGTGCAACCATATGAAGATCATCAAAAGTAAGTGATTAATTTTATCTCTATTTCTGACTTGTGTAACTCTTCTACTTGGCTGGTTACTGTTTGTAATGATTTGTCTGCTGGGCGACGTTCTCAAATAATCATACGGTATGCTTTCACCGTAAAGCATTTTTAAAATCTGACACCGTGGTTGGATTCACAAGAAGTTCATCTTTAAACCTATGTAAAATAGTTGTATCTTTTCAGAATTTTTATAATTAGTATTTCTGTATTTGGATTTTGCGCACTACAATCTCACTGGATGTTGGCCAGGTGGGATGCTAGCATCCCACATACCCTAGAGAGGTTAACAGATGCTGGTGGCAGGTATGAGAGAAGCCCATCAACCATCAGTAGTCAGTCCGCCAGTTACAACTCTAAAGAAAACCAGGCTCTAAAGTCAGACCTCTAAAGCTTTTCGTAACTGTCTGATAGTTGATGAGTTGGCAATCGCTGGAGACAAGACTGTGTTTACTTGATATGGGGTCAGAGGTTAACTTGTTGGTGAGAGGGGGCAGTATTTTCACGTTCGGATGAAATGCATGCCCAAATTCAACTGCCTGCTAATCATCCCCAGAAGATAAAATATGCATATTATTAGTAGAATTTGATAGAAAACACTCTGACGTTTCTAAAACTGTTTGAATCATGTCTGTGAGTATAACAGAACTTATGTAG
This sequence comes from Oncorhynchus kisutch, assembly GCF_002021735.2. Lineage (NCBI taxonomy): Eukaryota > Metazoa > Chordata > Actinopteri > Salmoniformes > Salmonidae > Oncorhynchus > Oncorhynchus kisutch. The sequence goes on along the minus strand of NC_034177.2, from coordinate 29,244,380 downwards.
CAGGTGAAACCCCGAGGACAAACCATTCAGATTTTTTTGTTTTTAGGTCACTTTCTTTTCAATGGGTTTCATTGGGAATCCAGATTTCTAAGGGACCTTCTTGTAGTTCCTACCGCTTCCACTTGATGTCACCAGTCTTTAGAAATTGGTTGAGGTTTTTCCTTTGTATAATGAAGAAGTAGCCCTGTTCAAAACGAGGGTCACTTCAAGTATACTGTTAGAGGCGCGTGACCAGTTTGTCAGTTTGTTTTCTTCCTGTATTGAACTCAGATCATCCCATCTTCAATTTTATCGATTATTTACTTTATAAAATATAAGTAAGTTGTATTACAAAAGTAGTTTGAAATATTTTGGCAAAGTTTACAGGTAACTTTTGAGATATTTTGTAGTCACGTTGCGCAATTTGGAACCAGTGTTTTTCTGGATCAAACGCACCAAAAAAAATGGACATTTGGGATATATATCGACGGAATTAATCGAACAAATGGACCATTTGTGATGTTTATGGGACATATTGGAGTGCCAACAAAAGAACCTCATCAAAGGTAAGGCATGATTTATATTTTTATTTCTGCGTTTTGTGTCGCGCCTGCAGGGTTGAAATATGCTTTCTCTCTTTGTTTACAGAGGTGCTACCCTCGGATAATAGCATCGTTTGCTTTCGGCGAAAAGCCTTTTTGAAATCTGACATGTTGGCTGGATTCACAACACGTGTAGCTTTAATTTGGTATTTTACGTGTGATTTCATGAAAGTTTGATTCTTATAGTAATTTATTTGAATTTGGCGCTCTGCATTTTTTCACCGGCTTTTGGCCAGCCTCCCACCATATCCCAGAGAGGTTAAAGCAGAGCCAATGCTTTCTGTTTAAGGCCGAAGTCAAATTCTTGGAGCATGTCATCTCCAAGGAAGGAGTCCAGGTGTGTAGGGAGAAAGTGCAAACTCCGGAGGAGTGGCCAATCCCAAAGAATGCAAAAGAGGTGCGGCCGGTGTTGGGCTTCATGGGTTACTACAGGAGATTCATACCCAAGTTCGCCCACATTGCTAGACCACTCCAAGGCTTGATGTGCAAGGCCGGTAGCTCTGGTAAAGGAAAGAGGTCTCAGGTATTCAGCTGGAGCCAAGAAGCCTTTGACACACTACGGAAAGAGCTTTGACATCTCCCCCTGTTCTTTCTTATCCTGATGTCAGCTTGCCTTTCACTGTGGCAACTGATGGAAGTTTCCAAAATCTGGGAGTGGTACTTAGTCAGAAGCAGACTGGTATTGAACGGGTGATAGCCTATGCAAGTCGGGGACTGAGGAAGTCTGAAAGAAATGATCAAAATTACAGTGCTTTTAAGCTCGAGCTGCTTGACCTTAAATGGGCTGTCACTGATAAATTTGAGATTATTTGCTCCACAGAAAGTTCACTGACATTAAAGACCACAATCCGCTGAGATACTTGGACTTTGAAATACTTTATAAGTCTGGCAAGCAAAGCACCAATGCAGATGTGTCTAGGATTCTGGAGGACACAGAACCAGAACAAGCGGACACCAGCCCAGACTTCCTGGTGATAAACTAAGGGGAAGGACAGGCATGCCTCTGACCACAGGAAGACACCAGTGACAGTCAGCTATAAGGGGAAGAGTAATTGGGTACAATTGGGAGGAAATGCAACAATGGGATCCCACCACAGGAGGTTGGAGGTACCTTAATTGGGGAGGACGGGCTTGTGGTAATGGCTGGAGCGGAATAAGTGGAAGGGTATCCTCCCCCAGCAGCCTCCACTGGATCCCACTGTAAGTCAAGTCTACACAGCAGTCAAGACTAAAGTGAGACCAGTTTAGGGTCGTGGAAACTCCTGAAAAGGAAATTTCTTGGCGAATGGGAAAGGCTTTGTTTGCACCAAGGTGTTCTCTTCAGAAGGATCCTAGATCCTAGAGATGGAGAGGAAATGTGGCAGTTGGTAGTGCCAGAACCACAGCAGTTCCAGGCGTATGAAGCGAAGCACGGCCATGGACGTCACTTTGGAGAAAGATGCACCATTGCGGCGATGCCTAAGAGCGTCTACTGGCCTTTTTTGCTGAAGAATGTCCAGACATGTGTGTAACAATGTAAACAATGTGCCATGGCTCGGGACATGTTCCCTATGCAAAGGGGACCCATTTATTTAACCAGGGAAGTCAGTAAAGAACAAATTATTATTTACAATTATGGCCTACCCTGGCCAAACCCTACCCCGCAAGATGCTGGGCCAATTGTGCACCGCCCTATGGGACTCTCAATCACGGGCGGTCGAACCAGGGTCGCCTCTAGCACTGAGATGCAGTGCTAGAGGCAAAACTTGCAGCAGTGTGATGGCACCAAGAGACATTGTGGCCATGGCTTCACACTGTTGGAGAGGACAACAGATAGATTTGAAAATGTCTTGGTCTTAACAGACATGTTTACCAGGTTCACCATAACGGTGCCAACAAAAAACTAGACCGCTCACACTACGGCTAATGCGCTGTTGCAGTATTGGATCACAGCACTTACAGTTGATCAGGGCAGCTCTAGCAGGGCAGAAATTTGACGAACTGACTTGTTGGAAAGGTGGCATCCTGCCATGTTGAAATTCATTGTGCTATTCAGTATTTATTTTTTTAAATATTTTTTATTTCACCTTTATTTAACCAGGTAGGCTAGTTGAGAACAAGTTCTCATTTGCAACTGCGACCATGCCAAGATAAAGCATAGCAGTGTGAACAGACCACAGAGTTACACATGGAGTAAACAATTAACAAGTTAACAACACAGTAGAAAAAAAGAGTCTATATACATTGTGTGCAAAAGGCATGAGGAGGTAGGCGAATAATTACAATTTTGCAGATTAACACTGGAGTGATAAATGATCAGATGGTCATGTACAGGTAGAGATATTGGTGTGCAAAAGAGCAGAAAAGTAAATAAATAAAAACAGTATGGGGATGAGGTAGGTAAAAATGGGTGGGCTATTTACCGATAGACTATGTACAGCTGCAGCGATCGGTTAGCTGCTCAGATAGCAGATGTTTGAAGTTGGTGAGGGAGATAAAAGTCTCCAACTTCAGCGATTTTTGCAATTCGTTCCAGTCACAGGCAGCAGAGAACTGGAACGAAAGGCGGCCAAATGAGGTGTTGGCTTTAGGGATGATCAGTGAGATACACCTGCTGGAGCGCGTGCTACGGGTGGGTGTTGCCATCGTGACCAGTGAACTGAGATAAGGCGGAGCTTTACCTAGCATGGACTTGTAGATGACCTGGAGCCAGTGAGTCTGGCGACGAATATGTAGCGAGGGCCAGCCGACTAGAGCATACAGGTCGCAGTGGTGGGTGGTATAAGGTGCTTTAGTGACAAAACGGATGGCACTGTGATAAACTGCATCCAGTTTGCTGAGTAGATTGTTGGAAGCTATTTTGTAGATGACATTGCCGAAGTCGAAGATCGGTAGGATAGTCAGTTTTACTAGGGTAAGTTTGGCGTGAGTGAAGGAGGCTTAGTTGCGGAATAGAAAGCCGACTCTAGATTTGATTTTCGATTGGAGATGTTTGATATGAGTCTGGAAGGAGAGTTTACAGTCTAGCCAGACACCTAGGTACTTATAGATGTCCACATATTCAAAGTCGGAACCATCCAGGGTGGTGATGCTAGTCAGGCGTGCGGGTGCAGGCAGTGAACGGTTGAAAAGCATGCATTTGGCTTTACTAGCGTTTAAGAGCAGTTGGAGGCCACGGAAGGAGTGTTGTATGGCATTGAAGCTCGTTTGGAGGTTAGATAGCACAGTGTCCAAGGACGGGCCGGAAGTATATAGAATGGTGTCGTCTGCGTAGAGGTGGATCAGGGAATCGACCGCAGCAAGAGCAACATCATTGATATATACAGAGAAAAGAGTCGGCCCGAGAATTGAACCCTGTGGCACCCCCATAGAGACTGCCAGAGGACCGGACAGCATGCCCTCCGATTTGACACACTGAACTCTGCAAAGTCTGCAAAGTAGTTGGTGAACCAGGCACGGCAGTCATCAGAAAAACCGAGGCTACTGAGTCTGCCGATAAGAATATGGTGATTGACAGAGTCGAAAGCCTTGGCAAGGTCGATGAAGACGGCTGCACAGTACTGTCTTTTATCGATGGCGGTTATGATATCGTTTAGCACCTTGAGCGTGGCTGAGGTGCACCCGTGACCGGCTCGGAAACCAGATTGCACAGCAGAGAAGGTACGGTGGGATTCGAGATGGTCAGTGACCTGTTTGTTGACTTGGTTTTCGAAGATCTTAGATAGGCAGGGCAGGATGGATATAGGTCTGTAACAGTTTGGGTCCAGGGTGTCTCCCCCTTTGAAGAGGGGGATGACTGCGGCAGCTTTCCATCTCAGACGATATGAAAGAGAGGTTGAACAGGCTTGTAATATGGGTTGCAACAATGGCGGTGGATAGTTTCAGAAATAGAGGGTCCAGATTGTCAAGCCCAGCTGATTTGTACGGGTCCAGGTTTTGCAGCTCTTTCAGAACATCTGATATCTGGATTTGGGTAAAGGAGAACCTGGAGAGGCTTGGGCGAGTAGCTGCGGGGGGGGGGGGGAGCTGTTGGCCGAGGTTGGAGTAGCCAGGCGGAAGGTATGGCCAGCCGTTGAGAAATGCTTGTTGAAGTTTTCGATAATCATGGATTTATCGGTGGTGACCGTGTTACCTAGCCTCAGTGCAGTGGGCAGCTGGGAGGAGGTGCTCTTATTCTCCATGGACTTCAGTGTCCCAGAACTTTTTGGAGTTGGAGCTACAGGATGCAAATTTCTGCCTGAAGAAGCTGGCCTTAGCTTTCCTGACTGACTGCGTGTATTGGTTCCTGACTTCCCTGAACAGTTGCATATCGCGGGGACTATTCGATGCTATTGCAGTCCGCCACAGGATGCTTTTGTGCTGGTCGAGGGCAGTCCGGTCTGGAGTGAACCAAGGGCTATATCTGTTCTTAGTTCTGCATTTTTTGAACGGAGCATGCTTATCTAAAATCAGGAGGAAGTTACTTTTAAAGAATGACCAGGCATCCTCAACTGATGGGATGAGGTCAATGTCCTTCCAGGATACCCGGGCCAGGTCGATTAGAAAGGCCTGCTCACAGAAGTGTTTTAGGGAGCGTTTGACAGTGATGAGGGGTGGTCGTTTGACTGCGGCTCCGTAGCGGATACAGGCAATGAGGCAGTGATCGTTGAGATCCTGGTTGAAGACAGCGGAGGTGTATTTGGAGGGCCAGTTGGTCAGGATGACGTCTATGAGGGTGCCCTTGTTTACAGATTTAGGGTTGTACCTGGTGGGTTCCTTGATGATTTGTGACAAACTCTGAAGCTAGATGGGGGGCGATCAATTCACAAATGGTGTCCAGGGCACAGCTGGGAGCTGAGGGGGGTCGGTAGCAGGCGGCAACAGTGAGATATTTATTTCTGGAGAGAGTAATTTTTAAAATTAGTAGTTCGAACTGTTTGGGTATGGACCTGGAAAGTATGACATTACTTTGCAGGCTATCTCTGCAGTAGACTGCAACTCCTCCCCCTTTGGCAGTTCTATCTTGACGGAAAATGTTATAGTTGGGTATGGAAATCTCAGAATTTTTGGTGGCCTTCCTAAGCCAGGATTCAGACACGGCAAGGACATCAGGGTTAGCAGAGTGTGCTAAAGCAGTGAGTAAAACAAACTTAGGGAGGAGGCTTCTGATGTTGACATGCATGAAACCAAGGCTTTTTCGATCACAGAAGTCAACAAATGAGGGTGCCTGGGGACATGCAGGGCCTGGGTTTACCTCCACATCACCCGCAGAACAGAGGAGGAGTAGTATGAAGGTTCGGCTAAAGGCTATCAAAACTGGTCGCCTAGAGCTTTGGGGACAGAGAATAAAAGGAGCAGATTTCTGGGCATGGTAGAATACATTCAGGGCATAATGCGCAGACAGGGGTGCGGGTACAGTGGAGGTAAGCCCAGGCACTGGGTGATGATGAGAGAGGTTGTATCTCTGGACATGCTGGTTGTAATGGGTGAGGTCACCGCATGTATGGGAGGTGGGACAAAGGAGGTATCAGGGGTATGAAGATTGGAACTAGGGGCTCCATTGTAAACTTAAACAATGATAACTAACCTGAACAACAGTATACAAGGCATACTGACATTTGAGAGAGACATACAGCGAGGCATACAGTAATCACAGGTGTTGAATTGGGAGAGCTAGCTAAAACAGTAGGTGAGACAACAACAGCTAATCAGCTAGAACAACAACAGCAGGTAAAATGGCTTTGACTAGGCAGGGAGGGTCGGATTAACTACACACAGAGCCTGAGTGCGGCTGGGGCCGACAGATAAAACATAAACAAGCAGAATGGAGTACCGTGATTAATGGACAGTCCAGCATGCATCAGCTATGTAGCCAAGTGACCGGTGTCCAGGGGGCAGCGGTGGATGGGGCAGGGAAGCTAGACTGGCGAGTATTATCCAGGTTTAAAAAACTGGCTGGCTGTGCAGAAGGTAAAAGCCGCTAGCAGTGGCTAACAATGACTAAATAGCTTGTAGCTAGTTAGCTGGTTAGCTTCTAGAGGTTCTTGAATGTGTTCTAAAAATTTAAAATAATAGCGATTCCGTATCACATTGGGTGAGGCAGGTTACCGGAAGGTATAATCGAATTAAAAATTTAAAAGAGATTGAAAGTAAATATGGGTCCAGTGAGTGGTTGGGCTGGTAAGACCATTCTTCTGCCAATGTTTGTCTATCGAGATGGCATGGCTGTGTGCTCAATTTTATACACCTGTCAGCAATAGCTAAATTCACAAATTTTAAGGGGTATAAAGAATACTTTTGTGAATACATATGGTGTAAGTAATAATAACTTGCTATATACAAGGAGTACCAGTACAGAGTCGATGTGCAGGGATACAAGGTAATTGAGGTAGATAAAGTATCTACATATACAGTGAGGAGAACAAGTATTTGATACACTGCCGATTTTGCAGGTTTTCCTACTTACAAAGCATGTAGAGATCTGTAATTTGTATCATAGGTACACTTCAACTGTGAGAGACGGAATCTAAAACAGAAATCCAGAAAATTACATTGTATGATTTTTAAGTAATTTGCATTTTATTGCATGACATAAGTATTTGATACATCAGAAAAGCAGAACTTAATATTTGGTACAGAAAACTTTGTTTGCAATTACAGAGATCCTATGTTTCCTGTAGTTCTTGACCAGGTTTGCACACACTGCAGCAGGGATTTTGGTCCACTCCTCCATACAGACCTTCTCCAGATCCTTCAGGTTTCGGGGCTGTCACTGGGCAGTACGGACTTTCAGCTCCCTCCAAAGATTTTCTATTGGGTTCAGGTCTGGAGACTGGCCAGGCCACTCCAGGACGTTGAGATGCTTCTTACGGCGCCACTCCTTAGTTGCCCTGTCATGCTGGAAGACCCAGCCATGACCCATCTTCAATGCTCTTACTGAGGAAAGGAGGTTGTTGGCCAAGATCTTGCGATACATGGCCCCATCCATCCTCCCCTCAATATGGTGCAGTCGTCCTGTCTCCTTGGCAGAAAAGCATCCCCAAAGAATGATGTTTCCACCTCCATGCTTCACGGTTGGGATGGTGTTCTTGGGGTTGTACTCATCCTTCTTCTTCCTCCAAACACGGCAAGTGGAGTTTACACCAAAAAGCTCTATTTTTGTCTCATCAGACCACATGACCTTCTCCCATTCCTCCTCTGGATCATCCAGATGGTCATTGGCAAACTTCAGACGGGCCTGGACATGCGTTGGCTTGAGCAGGGGGACCTTGCGTGCGCTGCAGGATTTGAATCCATGACGGCGTAGTGTGTTACTAATGGTTTTCTTTGAGACTGTGGTCCCAGCTCTCTTCAGGTCATTGACCAGGTCCTGCCGTGTAGTTCTGGGCTGATCCCTCACCTTCCTCATGATCATTGATGCCCCACGCGGTGAGATCCTGCATGGAGCCCCAGACCGAGGGTGATTGACCGTCATCTTGAACTTCTTCCATTTTCTAATAATTGCGCCAACAGTTGTTGCCTTCTCACCAAGCTGCTTGCCTATTGTCCTGTAGCCCATCCCATCCCAATTTTATCCCTGATGTCCTTACACAGCTCTCTGGTCTTGTCTTGTGGAGAGATTGGAGTCTGTTTGATTGAGTGTGTGGACAGGGGTCTTTTATACAGGTAACGAGTTCAAATAGGTGCAGTTAATACAGGTAATGAGTGGAGAACAGGAGGGCTTCTTAAAGAAAAACTAACAGGTCTGTGAGAGCCGGAATTCTTACTGGTTGGTTAGTGATCAAATACTTATGTCATGCAATAAAATGCTAATGAATTACTTAAAAATCGTACAATGTGATTTTCTGGATTTTTGTTTTAGATTCCGTCTCTCACAGTTGAAGTGTACCTATGATAAAAATTACACACATTGTAAGTAGGAAAACCTGCAAAATCTGCAGTGTATCAAATACTTGTTCTCCCCACTGTATCTAGGAATAAAGTGACAGATTATAAACAGCAGCGTAAGTGAAAAGTCAAAAAAGTTAGTGCAAAAAGGGTCAATGCAGATAGACTGTGTAGCTATTTTAACTTTTGTCTTATGGCTTGTGGGTAGAAACTGTTCAAGGTCCTGTTGGTTCCAGACTAGGTGCATTGGTACCACTTACCATGAGATAGCAGAGAGAACACTCTATGGCTTGGCTGGCTGGAGGTTTTTTAACCATTTTTAGGGTCTTTTTCCTCTGACACTGCCTGGTATAGAGGTCCTGGATGGCCGGGAGCTTGGCCCCAGTGATGTACTGGGCCTATGCACTACACTCTGTAGTGCCTTGCTATCGGAGACCAAGCAGTTGCCATACAAAGTAATGATGCAGCCAATCAAGATGCTCTCAATGGTGCAGCTGTATAACTTTTTGAGGATCTGAGGGCCCATTCCAAATCTATTCAGATTCCTTAGGAGTGGGTGAACAGGGAGTACAGGTGGGACTAACCATGCACCCCTTAGGGGCCCCTGTGTTGAATGTCAGCATGGCGGATGTACTGTTGCCTACCCTCACCACCTAGAGCAGCCCGTCAGGGAGTCCAGGATCCAGTTTCAGAGGGAGGTATTCAGTCTCAGGGTCCTTAGGTTAGTGATGAGCTTGGAGGGCAGTATGGTGTTGAACGCTGAGCTGTAGACAATGAACAGCATTTTCACACAAGTGTTCCTCTTGTCCAGATGGGAAGGGCAGTGTGGAGTGCAATAGAGATTGGATTGCATAATCTGTGGACCTGTTGGGAGGCGGTATGCTAATTAGAATGGGTCCAGGGTGTCTGGACATCCTTTCAAAGCATTTCATGGCTACAGATGTGTGTGCCATTGGGTTAACTTGGCATTCTTGATCACAGGGTCTATGGTGGTCTGATTGAAACATGTAGGTATTACAGACTGGGTCAGGGAAAATGTTGAAAATGTCAGTGAAGAAACTTGCCAGCTGGTCACAGCATGCTCTGAGTATGCGTCCTGGTAATCTGTCTGTGAACATTAACCTGTGTAAAGGTCTTACTCACATTGGATATGGAGAGCATGATCTCGCAGTCGTCCAGAACAGCTGTTGCTCTCATGCGTGGTTCAGTGTTGCTTGCCACGAAGTAAGCATGGAAAGCATTTCGTTTGTCTGGTACACTCGCGTCACTGGGCAGCTCGCAGCTAGGTTTCAGAGCCGGTGTAGTAGGATTCGATCTTAGTCTTGTTTTGCCACATTGCATGTTTGATAGTTTGTCGAAGGGTGTAGCAGGATTCATTATCAGGATTAGTGTACCGCTCCTTATTAGCGGCAGCTCTAGCCTTTAACTCAGTGATGATGTTGTCTGTAATCCATGGTTAATGGTTGGGATATGTACGTTCGGTCACTGTGGGGGCAACGTCTTTGATGCACTTATGAATGAAGCCAGTGACTGATGTGGTGAACTCCTCAGTAACATCGTATGAATCCAAGAACATATTCCAGTCCTGTAGCTTAGCATGAGCTTCATCAGACCACTTCCGTGTTGAGTGCATCACTGGTACTTCCTGTTTGAGTTTTTGCTTGTGAGAAGGAATCAGAAGGATAGAGTTATTGTCATATTTGCCAAATGGAGGGGCGAGCTTTGTATGCGTTTCTGTGTGTGGAGTAAAGGTGTTCTAGATTTTTTTTTCTCCTCTAGTTGCACATGTGGCATGCTGGTAGAAATGAAGTCAAACGGATTTCAGTTTCCCTGCATTAAAATCACAGGCCAGTAGCAGCGCCACCTCTGGATGAGCGTTTTCTTGTTTGCTTACGATCCTATACAGCTCATTGAGTGCGGACTTAGTGCCAGAATCAGTTTGTGGTGGTAAATAGACAGCTACAAAAATATAGATGAGAAATCTCTTGGTAAATAGTATGGTCTACAGCTTTTCATGAGGTATTCTAACCTAGGCGTGCTTACACGAAGCTGCTGTTTGGTCCTGCCGATGAATAGAAAAACAGCCAGATGCATATTATCCATGTCTTTGTTCAGCCACGACTCAGAGAATCATAGGATATTACAATTCTTCAGGTCCCGTTGATAGGATAGTCTCGAACAGAGCTCATCCAGTTTGTTCTCCAGTGATTGAATGTTCGCCAATAGAACGGAGGGTATAGGCCGTTTATGCACTCGCTGACGTAGTTTTCATCAGGGTGCCTGCACGAAGAGTCACGAGGATTAGGGCCTGGTCCAGGGTGAGCAGTATGTCCTGTGCCTACGACTCGTTGATGTAAAAATCTTCATCCAAATCGAGGTTAGTGATCACTGTTCTGATGTCCAGAAGTTATTTTCCATCATAGGAAATGATGGTGGAAACATTGTAATGATCAGTGCAAAAAAAACACAAAATAGCAGCATTGGTCATGAGCCCGTAAAAGGGCTGCTATTCATTGTAGCACCATTAGATACAGACAATACCACAACAGATACCATACACACTAAACAGGTAGGAACATAAATTATTTGCAAACCTGTTGGTGGTTATGAGAGTATGGTCCACAACCCATTTATAAAAGTTACGTTGTAATAGCGAAGGACATTTCTGTCACATTGACTGACAAAGCTCCACACTAACAGAGAGCAGTAGAGTAATACATCACAGAGAATGTAATGCAGTGAAGCACACTGTCATGGCATGCTGAATCACCTGTTAAATTGGGACAGGAGTAGTGTAGATGCTAATCCAAGGGGTAGGTGCCTTGGTGGGGCAATAGTCTAAGACACTATAAATCTTCACTCCTCTACCTGTAGAGGGCAGCGATGACACACGGCACAGCCTGAACCATGCAGTCATCTGCTTTGCTCCTGGCCACATTCCCTGTGCTCTGCACCACATGCCTCGCTCTGTGGTAATGTTATAGCAATTCTGATCATTCTTACCGAAATTATCAACAGCAAAGATAGCAATATTATCAAAATATTTACCTTCAAAGCCAGGAATGTTGTCTTAAACAATTTTTCTCAACTGTTGTTTGTTAAAAATAATATGTCAGGTAATGAAATAAATCGCTTTTTTTCACATAGGATTTGCTGTAATAATAGTAATCCTTATTTGACAATTTAATGAATTTGAATTATTTGAAATATTTTATTAAATGTACTTTCACAATTTTAAACTCCATCCCCAATTGATGGTGATTAAAGCTGAATTACATTAAGATGACACATAATTTAAATGTTTTAAATGTTATGAAGTGTCATCACTCCAAAGCCCACATCTTTCACTAAGACTAAAGTAAAATAAGATTAAGATAAAATAAAGAAGGGGAAAATAAATATTATGAATAGAGACTGCCAGTATAGAGACCCCCCCACACACACACACACCTTGTGAGTACAATACTCTATGTTTAGGCTACAGTGAGGATATCAGATCACTGCACACGTACACAAACATGCTGTGACACTGCTCGCTGCTTGGTCACTTGTGTCAGATGATTGTTGCACGTCACTCAGGGAGGGAAGGTCCAGGGTTCAAATCCTCATTGGTGTTTCAGACTCTCTGAGCCCAGATTCCCATCCAACATAATGTACAGTATTGGAGGAGTAATGCCTGCAAATGCACATTAACAGGACATGGACCTATTTTTTTCCTGGCTGTTTGTACATGTGGTAGACCAAGTGAACAAGTCTGCTGGGCTGGCTGGAAGCACAATGTAGTGCTAAAATCATTAGCACCGTACCATGTCTCTATCACAAACTAGTCATAGAGATACACGTTGAGCTAACACTAACCTTCCGGTCATACATCTTTACAGCATGTTGATCACTCATGTGCATGTCTCAAACCCTGAAATCAATCCTGCTGTGTTTTCTGATTGCAAGGGTATCTATTATACACAGGGAGAGCATCCACTACGCTCCACTGTAAAACCATTGCATATACTGTAGGTTCTTCTGTGTAATGACTCACAATTTGATCACAATTGTGAAGCTGTGGTCGAGCTCTTCTCCATTCATCTTACACAATAGGTGCTGCCTCACCAATTCCTAATATATTAACCTTGCAGGCTGCACTTTGGAGAGAGGGTTGTTGTGTCACATAATAAGCTGTTGAGAGTGAAATATAGGAGACAAGCCTGGGTCGTCATGGCAATTCTCCAAACACCTTTTTAACAGGGTTTGGTAATTGCAAAACAACAGTGCCTATAATTTATATTGTATGTTCATGGCAAAAAGGAATTCTGCATAATTACTCTACTGTTTTTCAGTATCTACAAAATATGCACATTCAGTACTATTGCAAAGCACACCCGTATATCATATTAAGTCATAAATAATGTGCCAGTGGAATTAATTAATTTTGTGCACCGCTCCTCCTTGCACAGTGTTTTACATTTAACTATGTCAGCTATTATTGATGCACTCCTTAAAACAATGACATATCACATGAGTTTTAAGATGGACTCGTTTTTTTTCTGAGCGATTTACTAGAAAATCCCTTGTAGATTTGGTGCAAGGAGACAGATATTTAGGCTTACAGTATATTCGGAAAGTATTCAGACCCCTGTACTTTTTCCACATTTTGATACAGTATGTTACAGCCTTACTCAAAAATTGATAAAATCTTTTTATTTATTTATCAATCTACACACAATACCCCAAAGGAAAAACTTTTTTTTGTGTGCAAATGTTAAGTTAAGTTAAACTTAAATATCACATTTACATAGAGTTGACGTCGGAAGTTTACATAAACCTTACACGGAACCCAAACCGGCTGTGTGCGTGCGCCATCGTGCATAAATGTATTTTATACCCCCACACCAAACGAGATCACGACACGCAGGTTAAAATATCAAAACAAACTCTGAACCAATTATATTAATTGGGGACAGGTCGAAAAGCATTAAACATTTATGGCAATTTAGCTAGCTAGCTTGCACTTGCTAGCTAATTTGTCCTTTTTAGCTAGCTTGCTGTTGCTAGCTAATTTGTCCTGCGATATAAACATTGAGTTGTTATTTTACCTGAAATACACAAGGTCCTCTACTCCTCCTAATCTACACATAAAACGGTCAACCGAATCATTTCTAGTCATCTCTCCTTCCAGGCTTTTTCTTCTCTTGACATTATATTACGATTGGACACTTTCAGAAATTAGGTGCATTACCGCCACTGACCTCGTTCGTCTTTCAGTCACCCACGTGGGTATAACCAATGAGGAGATGGCACATGGGTATCTGCTTCTACAAACCAATGAGGAGATGGGAGAGGCAGGAATTGCAGCGCGATCTGCATCAGAAATAGAACTGACTTCTATTTTAGCCCTTGGCAACGCAGACGCTCGTTGGCGCACAGGAGCAGTGTCGGCGCAATACTTGAATAACATAGATTTCTCAATTTATTTTGCAGTTATTTTGCAGTCCGTGTAGTCAGCCTGTTAGCCAAATACATTTAAACTCAGTTTTTCACAATTCCTGACATTTATTCCCTGTCTTAGATCAGTTAGGTTCACCACTTTATTTTGAGGATGTGAAATGTCAGAATAATAGTAGTAAGAATGATTTATTTCAGCTTTCATTGCTTTCATCACATTCCCAGTGGGTCAGAAGTTGACATACATTCAATTAGTATTTGGTAGCAATGCCTTTAAATTGTTTAACTTGGGTCAAACGTTTCGGGTAGCCTTCCACAAGCTTCCCACAATAAGTTGGGCGGATTTTGGCCAATTCCTCCTGACAGAGCTGGTGTAACTGAGTCAGGTTTGTAGGCCTCCTTGTTCGCACACGCTTTTTCAGTTCTGCCCACAAATTTTCTATGGGATTGAGGCTTTGTGATGGCCACTCCAATACCTTGACTTTGTTGTCCTTAAGCCATTGTGCCACAACTTCGGAAATATGCTTGGGGTCATTGTTCATTTGGAAGACTCATTTGCGACCAAGCTTTAACTTCCTGACTGATGTCTTGAGATGTTGCTTCAATATATTCACAAAATATTCCATCCTCATGATGCCATCTATTTTGTGAAGTGCACCAGTCCCTTCTGCAGCAAAGCACCACCACAACATGATGCTGCCACCGCCATACTTCACGGTTGGGACGGTGTTCTTCGCCTTGCAAGCCTCCCCCTTTTTCCTCCAAACATTTCTCAAAAAAGTACAATCTTTGACCCCATGTGCAGTTGCAAACTGTAGTCTGGCTTTTTTATGGCGGTTTTGGAGCAGTGGCTTCATCCTTGCTGAGAGGCCTTTCAGGTTATGTCGATATAGGACTCGTTTTACTGTGGATATAGATACTTTTGTCCAATCAAGTTGTAGAAACATCTCAAGGATAATCAATGGAAACAGGATGCACCTGAGTCTCATAGCAAAGGGTCTGAATACTTGTAAATAAGGTATGTCTGTTTTTTATTTTAAATACGTTTGCAAAATAATCTAAACCTGTTTTTGCTTTGTCTTTATGGGGTATTATGTGTATAATGCTTTTTTAAGTTTTTTAAAATTTGATACATTTTAGAATAATGCTGTAACGTAACAAAATTTGGAATAGTCAATGGGTCTGAATACTTTTCTAAGGCTCTTCCACAAGCTTCCCACAATAAGTTGGGTGGATTTTGATCTTACATTATCATACATTTTTTTTATCACAATTTGCCATCTTCTTATACATGACCAAGTCTTTATCTAATATCGAGACATGTCTTGTACTTTATGTAAACAACTCTAAGAGATATTGATACTAACCCTAGTAATAATATATGTACTGTTTAATTACATCACGGCTACTGAGAACATGAGATAGGCTATGTTAAATCAACAAAGATCACTTCATTAAGACATTTACTTGCCCTTAACATTGATATGGGTTATGTCATCCTAGTGACCATGCACAGAGCCCCCAAGTGTTCACTGTGTATTACAGAGCACATATATATGTAATTATACAATTCAAAATTGTCATATCACAGGGCATCCATCACAGTTTGCAATTCTTCATGAATGTTTACTGTTTCTTCTAAATGAGGTTGCTACCCACATCTAATGGACCTGGGTCAAATACATACAGTACATACCGGTTTATAATACTTTAAAATACTTGAGGTGCCCTTGATTTTATCTTGCCTGGCAAAGTAACTAATTCAATACTCCAATAAGTGCAAACTTCACCCACCCAGCATGCAGCTAATCCCATAGATATACTATACAAAATGGTCTCTGTATCTAGACATGCTTAGTTTCCCCTGGCCTCCCTACACCAGCATCTCCTTTGACTGGATTTTGCACGTGTTAACAAGCTGGGAGTTTGTGGAGTTATGGAGGCATACACTGACATGTATCAGATTAATACATCTGAATCTAAATGCATTTCTAAAAACCATACAACATTTTTGTAAGTCTTACATTTTCTCTTTTGTCTGTTTTTTTCCCCAGCTCTTTTTTAATAAATAAGAGATGTCTGTGATGGCTGCTCAACAAAGAAAGAGCTGTCTTCAGCTGTAACCTCTCCGCACCGGAGTCTGGAACATGACACATGTCAGCCTATGATAAATGGTGCAGAGTCTCAGTAATTTCACCAGGAATGCCCTTGAGATGCCCAAGACCCTGATCGCAAATGTTATTGTTGAATTAAACCATAAAAATAAACCGCATTGACAAGATAGGAAACACACCAAAAAATAAAAATATAGTAACGTTTTGTTCTCCTCTTCCTTTCCCTGCATTAATTTTAGTGCTGGAGTGTGTAACAGGAAGAGCAATAGTGTGTAACACAATTATGTATTTATCAATTATGCATACCAAGCTGCGTCCTCATTGCATGCGCAGACCAGCTGGCTGGAGTGTTTACAAACATATTCAACCTCTCCCTTTCCCAGTCTGTTGCCCCCACTTGCTTCAAGATGTCCATCATAAATCCAATACCTAAGAAGCTAGGGTAATTGAACTAAATCACCCCGTAGCACTCACTTCTGTCACTTCTGTCATCAATATATATATATATATATATATAATGACAACGGAGGGGATGGCTGCAGTTTTACATTTCCTAACCAACTGTGCTATTTTGTTAGTTTTTTTCATGTTTGTAACTTTTTTTTTTTTAAACTTATTTTGTACATAATGATGCTGCTACTGTCTCTTATGACTGAAAATAACTTCTGGACAAGAGAACAGCGATTTCTCACCAGGAACTGGACGAAGATTTTTTCTTTATCGTGTCCGACTCGAAGAATATACTGCTTTCTTGGCAATGGGCCCAAATCCCCATAATTTGCGTGAAGAAAAGATGGAGATAAAGGGGGCGGAGGTCAGGCTGCCTTCTGAGAATTCGTAGGCGAGTGAGAACCTCCACTGCCATCCATTCTATTGGCCAACATTCAATCATTGGAAAACAAAATGGATGATCTACAATCAAGATTATCCTACCAACGGGACATTAAGAAATTTAATATCTATTGTTTTACAGAGTCTTGGCTGAGCGACGACACATAATATAGAGCTGTCAGGATATTCCATGCATCGGCAGGACAGAAATGCTACGTCTGGTAAGACGAGTGGTGATGTGTGTCTATTTGTCAATAACAGCTGGTACGCAATGTCTAATGTTAAAGAAGTCTCGAGGTATTGCTCTCCTGAGTTCCTTATGATAAGCTGTAGACCACACTCTCTACCAATTATATATTATTCGTAGCCGCCTATCTACCACCACAAACTGATGCTGGCACTAAGACTGCACTCAATGAGCTGAATAAGGCCATAAGCAAAAAAGAAAATGCTTATCCAGAAGTGGCGCTCCTAATGGCCGGGGACTTTAATGCAGGCAAACTTAAATCCATTTGACCAAATTTCTACCAGCATGTCACATGTGCAACCAGAGGAAAGAAACTTTAGACCACCTTTACTCCACTCAGAGAGGTGCATACAAAGATCTCCCTCACCCTCCATTTGGCAAATCTGACCATAATTCTATCCTCCTGATTCATGCTTAAAAGCAAAAACTAAAGAAGGAAGTACCAGTGACTTGCTCGATACGGAAGTGGTCATATGACGAGGATGCTAAGCTACAGGACTGTTTTGCTAGAACAGAATGGAATATATTCCGGGATTCATCCAATGGCATTGAGGAGTATCCCACCTTAGTCATCGGCTTCATCAATACATGCATCAACGACATCGTCCCCACAGTGACCATATGTACATATCCCAACCGGAAGCCATGGATTACAGGTAACATCTGAATCGAGTTAAAGGCTAGAGCTGCCGCCTTCACGTAATGGGACAGAAATCCAGCTACACCCTCAGACGAACCATCAAACAGGCAAAGCGTCAATACAAGATTAAGATTGAATCCTACTACACCGACTCTGCCGCTCATCGGATGTGACAGGGCCTGAAAACTATTACGGACTACAAAGGGAAACCCAGCCAGGAGCTTCCTAGTGATGTGAGCCTACCAGACGACCTAAATGCCATTTATGCTCGCTTCAAGGCAATCAACAATGAAGCATTCTTGAGAGCACCAGCTGTTCCGGACGACTGTGTGATAACGCTCACGGTAGCCGAGGTGAGCAAGACCTTTAAACAGGTCAACAATCACAAAGCCGCTGGGCCAGATGGATTACCAGGACAAGTACTCAAAGCATATGCTGACCAACTGGCAAGTGTCTTCACTGACATTTTCAACCTCTCCCGGACCGAGTCTGTAATGTTTCAAGCAGACTACCATAGTCCTTGTGACCAAAGAAGTTAATGTAACCTGTCTAAATGATTACCACCCCGTTGCACTCACGGCGATAGCCATGAAGTCATTTGAAAGGCTGGTCATGGCTCACATCAACAGCATCATCCCGGATACCATAGAACCACTCCAAATACCGCCCCAATGGATCCACAGATGACGCAATCTCGATCACACACCACACTGCCCTTTCCCACCTGGACAAAAGGAACACCTATGTGAGAATGCTGTTCATTGACTACAGCTCGGAGTTCAACACCATAGAGCCCACAAATCTCATCAGTAAGCTGAGGACCCTGGGACTAAACACATCCCTCTGCAACTGGTTCCTGGTCTTCCTGATGGGCTGCTCCCAGGTGGTAAGGGTAGGCAACAACCCGCTGATCCTAAACACAGGGGCCCCTCATGGGTGCATACTTCAGGGGTGCATACCCTGCTGTACTCCTTGTTCACCCATGATTGCTTGGCCAAGCATGACTCCAACACCATCATTACGTTCACTGAAGACACAACAGTGGTAGGCTTGATCACCAACAATTATGAGACAGTCTATAAGGAAGAGGTCAGAGACTTTGCAGTGTGGACAACAACCTCTCCCTCAATGTGAGCAAGATCGTGGACTACAGGAAAAAGCAAGCTGATCATGGACTACAGGAAAAAGGTGGGCCGAACAGTCCCCCATTAACATCGATGGAGCTGTAGTGGAGCGGGCCGAGAGTTCCAAGTGCCTTGGTGTCCACATCACCAACAAACTATCATGGTCCAAACACACCAAGATGTGAAGAGGGCACGACAACAACTTTTCCCTTTCAGGGGACTGAAAAGATTTGTCATGGGTCCCCAGATCCTCAAAAGGTTCCTCAGCTGCAACATCACCGCCAGGTATGGCAACTGCTCGCCATCTGACCGTAAGGCACTACAGAGGGTAATACATCACTGGGGCCTGCTGTCCAGGACCTATATACTAGGTGGTGTCAGAGGAAAGCCCAAAAAATTGCCAAAGACTCCAGTCACTCTAGTCATAGACTGTTCTCTCTGCTAACGCACGGCAAGTGTTTCCGGAATGATAAGTCTAGGACCAAAAGGCTCCTTAACAGCTTCTACCCCAAGCCATAAGACTGCTGAACAATTAATCAAATGGCCACCCGGACAATTTACATTAACCCCTGCTGCTACTCGTTGTTTATTATCTATGCAGTGTCACTTCACCCCTACCTACATGTACAAATTACCTGGACTAACCTGTACCCCCGCACATTGACTCGGTACCGGTACCCCCTGTATATAGCCTCGCTATTGTCATTTTATCGTGTTACTTTTTTATTATTTATTACTATGGTTTATTTGGTAAATGTTATTTAACTCTTTCTTGAACTGCACTGTTTGTTAAGGGCTTGTAAGTAAGCATTTCAGGGTAAGGTCTTCACCTGTTTTATTTGGCGTATGTGACAAAGTTTGATTTGATTTGAAGTGCTTTGAGAGGCTAGTCAAGGACCATATCACCTCCATCTTGCCCGACACCCTAGGCCCTACAAAAATGTGCATACCAGCCCAACAGATATACGGAGGACACAATCGCAGTCGCTCGGCACACTGGGACAAGGGGAATAGCTATTTAAGAATGCAGTTCATCGTCTACATCCCTGCTTTCTACCCCATAGTGCCCTCCAAGCTCATCGCTAAGCTCAGGGTCCTGGTTCTGAACTCCTGCCTGTGAAACTAAACAAACATTTGTTCGCTAAAAACAGTAAGATAAATATACATGTAGGTTGAGTCTATTCTCCTTTTGTTTCTTAAATCTTCCTCGCAATTCTCGTTCACACCACTCGTTCTGTGGGTAAGTAAATGCTCCTACCACTGTCTCTCCCAAGCATCTTCGACCGGTGTTTTGGCTTACTGCCCCGCAAACTAGTTGTATCCACAGCACTAACTTGAGAGTTGGTGATCTCCCGCTCGTTTAGTAAAGTGCAGCCAGGATCCATACAGAGAGTAATTCTTCTTACTGGTGCATGTGTGATCAAGTCTGTGCCTCTTGTGTGTGTTTGCCATTTCACTGGTGGAGCTTGTTTTTGGGTAGCGGGGTGTGGGTTGTTTTTGCAATCTCATCTTAGCTCACAACAAGCTTGTTGCATGGCTAATTCTAGACAGAAAAATGCTGCAACGATCAATGTGGAAGAGGAATACATATCAAGCACTACACTCCACAAGCTACTCGAGCAACAACGATAGTTTTTATACAGATCTAATAGATCTGCAGCAAAATAACTTTAAGTCCTTCCTGCAACTCTTTATGGATGCTACCAACAAAAGGGTTTATGCTCTGTTTAAGGATGCAATGGAATTTAAACACAGTTTGGAATTTTAAAAATCAGAGGGGGGGGGGAGCTTAAGGGCATGAATGTAACCATCCAGACCGCATCCAAAGCCATGTCTGAGGATTGCTCAATTTTCCAAACATCACTTGACAAGCCCTCTTCCAAAGGAGACTACCTTGAAAACCAATCAAGACATTTTAATCAATGTAATTGAGGACGTAAAGACTGAAGTTTGGCATGACACAGAAGTCAAGGCCAAGAAACTCCTGCATGGCAGATCAACTCAAACTGGACCCTAAACTCATCGAGATGGAGGGGGCACTTTCTTCCCCAATGGATGGCTCAGATCTATAGTGGTGAAACTGCTCAGGTTCAAAGACAAGGAGATTCTCAGGAGAGCCAAGTGCCTGAAGTCAACCAAAATCTTCATCAATGAAGACATCTCCGGAAAGGTACACCTTGGGGCGGCAGGGTAGTCTAGTGGTTAGAGTGTTGGACTAGTAACTGAAAGGGTGCGAGTTCAAATCCCCGAGCTGACAAGGTCGTTCTGCCCCTGAACATGCAGTTAACCCACTGTTCCTAGGCTGTCATTGAAAATAAGAATTTGTTCTTAACTGACTTGCCTAGTTAAATAAAGGTAAAAATAAAATAAAAAAAAGAAAGGAACTGCTGCTACCACTAATTGAAGAATGAAAGAAAGACAACATCGCATACCTGAAGTATGATCAGCTGGTCTTTCACTCCCCCTCTCGTAGGCCTAAGGCAAGTGACTCCGCCATAGTCAACTGATTTGACACACACACCCAAACATAGACACATACACACACACTCTACTTTGTTTATGTGTTTCACCTAACCTCATGGCCAAAAACACACATTGCTCTAAATGTCATAACCCTCTGAAGTCTTCAGTGGTGTTATGTTGACTGTGTCAATGTCAATTCCATAGGAAGTGCGCCCTATTGATAAAACTAACACAAATGTATGGTTGTATTGGACCTGTGCATGCACTTTTATGTTTCCGTTCCACTCTGATTCCGACTGTGTATCCTTATTTGGGTAGGATATCAACCCTGAAAACATGGTCTTTATCCCATTAGATGTTAATGAAGAGAACGATAAATATAATGATTGTGTTGATCCAGATTCACATTTCCTGAAATATACCAGAAATAAGTCTATCACTTACTGTATGATTACTAGAGTGTTAAACTACTATACATGCTGTTAAATTGCTTATCTATTTCCAAGACAAGCTCATTTTCTATTTTTCATTTGAAATTTCTCAGTCTTCCTAAAAAATCATGACCACCTTGTTCATTATGTAGAGTCTGCTTACCAGACTTTTCTCACTAACTGTGCTACTAGAGATTCTGGGTTTGAGTCCAGGCTCTATCGCAGCCGACCATGACCGGAGACCCATGGGGCGGTGCATGATTGGCCCAGCGTTGTTAGGGGAGGGTTTGGCCGGCAGGGATGTCCTTGTTCCGTTGCGCACGTGCAACTCCTGTGGCGGGCCGTATGCAGTGCATGCTGACACAGTCGCCAGGTGCACAGTGTTTCCTCCGACACATTGGTGCGGCTGGCTTCCGTGTTAAGTGGGAATTGTGTCAAGAAGCAGTGCGGCTTGGTTGGGTTGTGTTTCAGAGGATGCACGGCTCTCGACCTTAGCTTCTCCCGAGTCCGTACGGGAGTTGCAGCGATGAGACTATTATTACCAATTGGATACCATGAAATTGGGGAGAAAAAAGGGGTAAAAAAAAAAATGGTGTAAAAGTTTCTCTCAAATCCATCTCCCCTGAATTCTGCAAATTATAAAAAGTATGTTCATCTACCAGGGTCAAAATATCCTGTGGCGTGCAACAGGGTTCGATAATTGGACCTTTGTTATTCCTAAACTATATCAATGACCTTGCCTTCTACCGTACTTCCCATTCTCTATGCCGATGATACCAATTTGATTTTATCACACAAGAATTTTGATTAACTAATTAATGAAGCCAATTCAGGCATGGCCAAATTTTCTGAATGGTTCCAGATTAACAAATTATCTTTAAATGTTAAAAAAATCCAACTTTATTGTATTCACTAGTAAGAAAAATACATATTGTAAAAAGGAAGAGCCAGAATTCCAATTGGTGGGAATGAAATGGATCAAGTCACACCCACTAGATTCCTCAGCATTCTAATTGAAGAAATGTTATCCTGGAAAGATCACATTCAATTTGTCTGCAGCAAAGTGATGAAAACTGTTGGTATCATCAGAAAGATTAGTGGTTTCGCCTTGCTTCCTAACTCTATACTATAGCTTAATTTACCCAAATCTCATTTACTGTAATATTGTGTGGGCCAGTACATATGCCCCGTACCTAAACAAATTACTCCTCTAATTACCTGGCTCCATCGGAACCTTTGTTTAAGAAACTCAATATCTTATCTATTTACAACATTAACGTACGCCAATTATGCACTTTAATCTACAAATACTCATACCTCCCAGACAGTTTACCAAAACCCATCAATGGATTCTTCCAGGTTAATTCTGAAATCCATCTATATAACACAAGACACTGTGATAACCTTCACCCTCCCCACTGCCGTACCTCACAGTCAATTCTCTATCAGATAAAGTGGTACCATACACGTGAATTCTTATCTTCACATTGCCAAAACATCATCATCCCTCAATACTTCAAGTGAAGACTGGGGGTCAGCCTGATGAGCCAAACTACTCAGTAATCTCCTCCATATAGCCTAAAACTCACAAACTCACATGCACATGCACATACACATTTAAACAAAACAAATACTTTTTTTTACATTTTTGTGATTACTGATCAATTCATTTATACATTTATAATTGGTAGGTTTTGCTATCTGGTTTAACAAACTTTTTTTTGCTTGTGCTTGTGTATTGTTTTTTTGTGGTGTGGTTTTCATATAAGCTCTTGTGCTTCCAAACGCACCTGCACACCATTTTTTTATTAGTCTTTTTTTATCTGAATTGTTATTTCACTTGTTTTCTTTGGTGAAAATAAATTTAACTTAAACTCAACACCACCACGCTGATCCTCAACAGGGCTGTGTGCTCAGCCCACTCCTCTATTCCCTGTTCACCCATGAAGGCGTACACGTACAACTCCAACTCAATCATCAAGTTTACTGATGACACGACAGTGGTAGGCCTGATTTCCAACAATGACGAGAAAGCCTACCGGGAGGAGGTTAGAGCCCTGGTGGATTGGTGTCACAAAAATAACTCCCTCAATGTTAAAAAATAAACCAAAGGAGCTGATCGTGGACTACAGCAGACAGAAGAGGAAGCACGCCCCCATCCACAACAACGAGGCCCCAGTGGAGCGGGTCAAAAGCTTCAAGGTCCTTGGCGTGCACATCATTGAAATGGACCTGAAATGGTCCCACTACACCAACACCGTGGTGAAGAAGGTAAAACAGCACCTCTACAACTTCATGCACTGAAGACATTTGGTGTGGCCCCTAACTGCTACAGATGCAATATTGAGAGCACTCTGTCGGCCTTCATAGCCGCCTGGTAAGGCCACTACATCGGCCTCGACCGCATGGCTCTCCAGAGGGTGGTGTGGTCAGCCAAAAGCATAACTGGGGGCATGCTGCCTGCCTTCCAGGACATGTATTTTTTGTTTTTATTTATAATTTTAAAATGTAATTTGTACTTTTTTGGGGGGTGGCAGGTAGCCTAGTGGTTAGAGCATTGGGCCAGTAACTGAAAGGTTGCTGGATCGAATCCCTGAGCTGACAAGGTAAAAATCTGTCGTTCTGCCCCTGGACAAGGCAGTTAACCCACTGTTCCCCAGTAGGCCATCATTTTAAATAAACATTTGTTCTTAACTGACTTGCCTAGTTAAATAAAGGATAAATAAAAAAGTAAAAAATATCCAGGCCATCAGACTGTTGGCCAGCTACCTGCCCGGTACTCTGCCCTGCACCTTGAGAATAATGCTGCATATACACTACTACAGTACATGACCAAATGTGCTGTATCCTCGACATAGCCCATCCCAATATACCTACTACTCTGTGTACCGTTTTCTTTCCAAAGTATACAGTATACCGTCTATACACACGCTCACTCTAATGTAACTACTGTAGATTGTTAATTGGATCCATTCTGTCATTTCTTGATTTCTTGTTTAGTTTTTTACAATTATTTGTGTATTTGTTTTGCATTGGCCAGAGACATTCTACTGCACTGTTGGAGCTAGTTATAGAAGTATTTCGCTGCACCTGCTATATGCATCTATATGCATCTGTGTACGCAACCAATAAACTGTGATTTGATTTGATTAGTATTATTGGTATAACGGTATAGAAACAGCTTTCATTTTGATCACTGGTAAGTCGGAACATTTTAAAGCTATTATTTGTTTTCACTCCCTCATGGTACTTCAGTCTAGTTCAGTTTTGCACAAATAATATCATTAGTATACATACATTGGTATAACGTTGTTTAACCAAAACAATTGCATTTGATATGCCCCCTCAGATGTTTCTCATATACTTTCTCATATTCCATGTTTTACTGCATACTGCATCTTTTTAGGATAATCTATTGAACTTTAAATGTTGATTCAAGTGCCTTTGTGTTCAAGGGGAATTGCCATTGGAAATGTAGTTGCGATAAACCATGGCCTATCCCTCATGTAGACAGCTCAGTCATAATGATAGCAGATAAAAACAACAAAAATGATCACCGCTGGTTTAATTCATGAAACGTACAGTACCTCACGTTCCCATTTGTGGTGATTTGCATCACAAATAATCCCAAAACTACTGCTAAACTACCCTCTGTGCTGTCCCTTCCGTCCTTTGACAAATAGGACTGTGGAATCTTTTAATTGGGAGGGAAGATGTTGCAGATGTATTAGGGCTCAGATGGGAAAACGGATGAGGCCGTCACACAACATGGCAAGGAGCGGCGAAGCTCGGTCCCCCATCGCCCAGCCCTATCCTTAACGTCATGAGTGTGCCACATTTCTACGCTGTCATCCGCACAGTGCCACAGGGGCTCCTAGAGGACAGGGGAGGACCTCCCTGACCAAGATTGGGGTTCAACCTATCATTGGCACAGCTTGGCTTTTCACCATTTAGAGAACCTTCACAGCCACAAGGACTCATCATACTGAGCTTACAAAAAACATCCCCCACTCATACTGCTGACTTCCACTATGAGCAATAGGGACCAATCTAGAGACCAATGACACACCAACCTAAGACCACACATCCACTGGAGAGAGAACAACATGCTAATGTACTATTCAGTACTAGTAGACAGAGAATGTTTGTACCAAGCTCTGCATTGGTCATTTCTCATAAACAGTAGACAGTGCTCCTTGTCTCAATGGGTCCCGAAGTTGGTCAGAGGACCTCTTTTGAAATATAGCCCCAGTTTGGTTATGACTGTTCAGCTGGCTGCCTTCAATTTTATACCTGCAAAGTTTCAATCTAGGCCTTCTCTACCTCCTTTAACATTCAATGCCCCCATCCACCCTCCCCCACTTTCTTCTCCTTTTTTTCAGGATTACTCGTAGAGACTGCTCTTGTGCTGTTATTTTCAACCCTGGTGTACTAGGGGTTTGGTATGTATTCTGGAAATACTTCAAAGAAAAGCAAAAAGGCAGCAATTTTCTGCTTGAATATCCCTCTGACTAAATCCATTGATCATCCTTGGGGTTCCTGAGAGAGAGGGAGTGAGCTGGAGAGGCGTGTTTTATCCTCTAATAACTCCTACCTTCACCCCTTCCTGCCTCTCCGTTGTTGTGTTGTTGTTGGTCACACCTCTGCTCTATTCCTTGGAGAGCCAGTGAGATTGAAGTTATTTTACGCTTCAGCTCCCCGGGCCCCAATTTGAAAACTCTGCGTGTCAGTTTTCACACGATGCTGTCATATGGCAAGGAGCATATCAGGCTTATGCAAGGAGCATTGCTGTTTTTTCCCCAAAGTTTTTTTTCTTAAGGCATCTGGTGGAGGATTCTTAGCGTGTGACATCTAGGCCAAGTAAAAAAGCTAACTTCAATTTCAGATGTGGGATTGCATACAGCCATTAATTGTATGGTGTTCAAATTACTTTGATTTACCATTCAGTAATATGCTTAATTTGCTATTACGTATTTTTTGTGCGTCCATTCATCAGCTATCATCACACCTTTTTAAGCAGTAGTTAGTTTATTGGGATGATTCTGGCCACATTCTAAATGACTACCTTATTTTTTTCTGATTTTGACTCGCAATGAAACTTCTTGCACTCTGCAACAGGAAAAGTAAGGACAGATTTATAGGGCCTTTGTAAGATGGTCTGTAGCTGCTGTTGCAAATGATGGCGATTACACAATTAGTTACATGTTCTTTACCACTATTGTGTTTTTAGAGTGGGCATGACAGTGGTGTGGTGGTAGCATTCGGATGTCAGGATCATAAGTCAGTCCTGTCCAGGGCTGCACGGTTGGCACAGGCACCTCTCAGACACCTCCTCACCTGCTAGCATGATCTATCTACTGCAGACTCAATAAACTGCAGCTAATTGGGAGGTGATGACAGACAAGCTCGGCTCCATTTGCAGTGGTTTGGAGACAACCCATTCACTTTCCCCTCCATGGCTCACGTGAGCCCTCATGGTGGGGCACAGCTTTTTCACTCACCTCTGTGCACACAGTTGGCTCCCGATGTCACCACAATCTGATAGAACATTGAAACAAGCCACAGAGAAAACAAACCCCCTGCATTCTTTGAAAGGACAAGCTGGTGGTGCACATGTATTTTTTCCTACGCTGATGGTAGATTAGATCAAAGGCATTTCTCCTCTGTTGCTTCAGGTAATGCTGGTACAGTACAGTAACATTCCAGGAACACAACTAAGCGATTCTCTTGACATGGAATTTAGATGTTTGGCATCTGACCCTTGATCAGACAAAATACTGTTAAAGGATAGTTTCTGGGCTTAAGGATCATTGTCAGCGTGCTGCACAATGTCAGTTGTAGGAGACAATACAGTAAACTTCTCTAACAGACGTTCAATTAATGGAAAATAAATATTTGGTTATTTCAATTTCAGTTAGGATGCAAATTAATTTTGAGAGTGTTTTTCCCCACCATGTACCCAATCTCTAGTTCTAGATATGTTCTACTTGAAATGTAGACACATTTACTGCCAATTTTTTTTTGAAAGCATCTATACCATGGTAATAACTTTATTTTCCTCTGCTTGATTGCTGGAGCCTAAGCCTTGACACTTGTGATGCACTCTGCCAAGAACATTAAGTATCCGAAAGTGATAAAGCTTCAATTTGCTAGACCATTACACTAATTACTGCAATAATTAAGTAACTACTTGATTAGAACTAATGGGTACCTAATTATCCAGGAAAAAAGGATCAGGTGGTAATTAATAGAGTCAAGCTGATGTCTTATGACTTACCGTCCCCGATTACCAGACATTAGGGATTGAAACGGGTAAAAACAAACAATGCCATTTGAGTGTTTATCTAGACCCCTGTAGCTGAGGCAAACACTGCTAGTATGAAATAGTATCAACAGGGTGTGTCGATAATGACACATGCAAAGACAATCAATAATTCAATTCTTCATCCTCGTCAGCAGTAGGACAGTATTATTTATACTGTGATTGTCAGTGGTCACTTGCTGCGGTGTTTGAAAAGCTAACAACAGTGAATAGACATAATGTATATGGTATTACTCTCACAGTGCGTTGAGCCATTGCGTTGGTGATATTGCTTAACAGTATAACATTTTGCCCTTGATGAATCAGCAACGTGATTATTCCAAAAACTATAAACAGATCCATAATAAATCATGGATGAATCAATACAACTATATTCATACAACTATATAAATATATAAATATTTGTATTACAACACATAGTACTTTTAAGAAAAGAGGTTAGGTCACCAAGATAGTATATTGCCACAAAGTAAAGGTTTTACATTAAAATCATTGTGGCTTAATATGCAGTAAAATACTCATTCTTAGAGTTTACATGATTCTTGACGATTGTTGTGGTAAAAACTTCAATAAAGAAATATTACATTCAAGAAAACAAAAATGTTGAATCACATTTCACCATGGACATTTTCATCACCTCAGACATAAAGATGAATCTAAATGTATACGTAGAACTATACAACTTGCATAAAATGCACCCTTACTAAAAGGCTTTTAGTAAGGGTGTTGCAAAGGTATATCAAGTAGAAAACCAAGGTATTATCCATCAATCTGCCTGCATTTAATGTGTAATTGTTTTATGATGGACAGCAGTCAAAATGGCTCTACATGTATAATCTGCATGAGTTCTACCAAAAGTGAAATGTGAAGGTTTTTGATGTATAGGTTTTTTTATTTTGTATTAATGTTTGAATAATATGTGCAAGGAGCGTGAGCTATAAATTAGAACGGAGAATTGGGATATACGTTTTTCTGAGTAGCCCTTGTATATTCCCATTTATTTATTGAAATGAAAGTTTTACTGTTATACAGATGTTGAGAATTCTGCATTTGTTAAGACATATAGATAGTAGATTGGAGTAGGAAGGAGTCAATTCATATAGCCCTACCAACTGGTAAAATAATGGCTATGTCAACGTTGTTTCCACGTACTTTGAATCATTGTGGAAAACTGACTGGATTTGCAAAAAGTCAGGGAATTTCTTTTTGTTTTGAACCATTTTTTTCTTTCCTAAATCCAATGACATGGTGACATTTGTTGTTGATTTGACATTGAATTCACATTAGTTGTAATTCAAAACTAGATGTTGATTGGACGACTGTGCCAAGTGGGTGACTTCTGGCCATTTCGTCGAGGGAACAAAATGTGTGATGTGAATATGAGTACAGTAAACAAACAGGCATGACACAGATTATGATTTACAGACCCCAAATGTTTTTAAAGTATCAGCTATAATGGGAAAACACTATAATGCAATGGTGCATCAGAGTAGGTCATTATTTTGGAACTGTAGAGCATACACTACTGTATGTTTTGAGTCTGGTTCTACAGTAATTTAATGACATCAGCTCTCAGTCATTACAATTACACTATTAACCCTGAATCAAGCCACACTGTACTTTTTACACACCTTCTGGTTAAATAGGGACTGTAAATCCTCTATAATCTCTGAAACTATTAGGGAGGAGAGGAGTAACCACTAACTATACAACTACTGTACACTATAAAACAACTGTAAAAACATGAACTATACAACTATTGTTGGGCACAAACTAAACACACATTGTTCTCATACGATGTAGTCAGTGGTACACACTGTAAGCATATTGTCACATTGCAAGAGGGTGTACTTTAACAACGCCTGTCAGTGCAGCTGTAGTTGAACCATACAGGAAAAGATAAGAGGCCAGTATGGAGGAGAGGATGTGTGGACTCCAGCTGTTTTTTCCAACCAGAGCCCAATTGAGGGGTTTCTAACCAGATTAATATTAAGGGCACCGTTACAATACATGTATTGTATACATGTATGTTGTCTCCTGCACAATGGTCACTGAGAGCAGATGCCTTTGATGTTGAGACAGGGTAAAAAAATAGTGCTTTCTCTAAAGTTTTCTACCTACTTTCGGCAACTCAAAACTAGGGCTCGTGATGCAACGGTAGTGTCAATTAGTCAAGTGTTTACTGGTCTCTCTCCAGGAAAGATTAGAGTCTACTACTCTCGGTAGAGATGTTTGGAGAGTGGTTATTTGTGGCACAGTGGTCTACTGTAGTAGACTTGTCCTGTCTGTTATTTTTACCGAGGGACTTCAGAGCATGAAGGTAAGCACCCGAGGTGCTTTATGTTGTTTGTTTTTCTTAGAGCAAACACTCTGGTTACAACCTTTCTCCTTGCGACAAAAGGAAGTACCACAAATACTCTTGACTAGACTTTTGGTAGACGTGGTTCTAGTAAGGAAACAGGTGCTTGTTTGTAGGGATATAAGAAATGAAATGTACCATAATTAGGTACATTCAATTTCTCAGTGCTTACCTTTAGTAATAAAATAAGGCCTTATGGCTATCTCTCGCAATCTCCCCTTGCTGCTCACAAAGCTTTAAGGCTATGGTGAATTGATGTCTGGTGCAATGATCTGCTAGGAGCTGATGTGATGTAAATGAAACTAATTAGGGAAATGTCAAACATAATTAATAAAACAGGTTTAAGTTGTGAAAACACTGTCAGCGGAATGAATGAAGATGCTGCCCCTCTTCTCCCTGCTGCCGCTCTGCCTTCGCTTTCAATTCGCCGCCGTTCAATTAGGTCATGGATCGTTCGTGAGATGCAGCTCTCCTCTCCTCTCTCTTTCCCTTTTACCTTCTCTTTCTCTCTCTTTCTCTCTTGCTCTCTCTCTCACACACTTATTTTTCCAACTCTCTCTGTAGAAAACTGAGGAAAAGGAGGGGTAGCCACCATCCTGTGGAAGGGAAATAAATTTGCCTGTCCATCCACCGCCTGGAAGAAATTAATTGCAGACTCCTCATCCTGTCTGGGTACAACAGGGGCATTAACATAAGCAATTTGCGTCTGACTTCTTCTGCCGGCTGCTTAATAGAGCATCGGACCTGGCCGATAAGGCTCGAGGTCCCTGACGCATTAGCATTTTTATAATATCAAAATATTATAGCGCCCGGATTTGCAGAAGCCCATTCATTATTGATAAGAACAAAAGGTTTTATAAATTACAAAAGGGGATCATGACCTATAATTACGGCAAGCAAATTAGGGTGTGCAGTAAAGTCAGTTACATTTTGAAGGAAAATAATGATGCTGGAGACCTTTTTACTTCCCTCAGGATTGGGAAAATAATAGATTCCCTCATATCTACACACAGGGTTGAGGAGTGGGCTCAGAGGATCATGAAGGACAGTGCCTACACATGAAAGGGGCCTATAGAGCATCAATGCTAAATAGCTGCATTTTGGTCCGGTGTAATCCACCCAACTGTCTCCAAGTCACCCTGCACACTCCACCCTGCCCTCCAGCCCCTCAGATATATACCACACACACACACACACACACACACACACACACCATTGGTCGAGAATCCATCACCAAAGTATGTAGTCTACGTGGTTTGTATTCCGACAGCATAGCCTTCCAGACGTATCATATTCTCAGGTGGAAATCCACACCAGGTGCCACAGATGCCAAGCGAGGCTCGGGGGAGATGGAAATTGAGATAATTAGGTTAGGTCCCTGGAGACGCCCCCCATCATCAACCACTGATTGTTGCTGCTCCATGTTTGTTCCAGACGCCTTAAAGGTTTCCCTAAGGTGTCCTCTGTGAAAGTGTTTCACACAATCTGTTGCCTGATGGAGATAACCTTTTACTGTGACTGACTCTGTTTGAAGGTATTTTTCCCTCTTAAGAGTAAAGGTGAGAAAAACAAACCATTTTAAGTGTTCAAACCTTCATCTTTAGATATATCATTTAACTGTACAGAACCTTTATCTTTATTTTGACTGACAAGCTAGATGGACAGAGGATTTTACAGGATGATGATTACATTTGTTTATTGAATGACAATGTATGCTGAAATGTGCAGGTTACCACCTGTCCTGTTCAAATGAAATCGATTTACTTTTAAAGTTTTATGCTATACAACATTGCATCCACAATAGAGAGATATAACAGGGCGGTTAAAATGTATGGGGATGCATTTTCGTTATTCATTTTGTGAGGAAACAATATTCAATATAAAAAATGAGAAACCATGTGCTGTAAGTACTATAGTCAAACGAACACACAGTAACACAGTTACGCTATAGCAGTGTGTCTGTAAGGGCAGCACTATACATTATGTGCATCTAGAATACTGAAAACTAGGCCACTGAATTCCCCAGAGTTTTGTTGTTGATTAGATAGGATGTAAATTCTTCCTGTAATGATTCTGTCCCAAAACAAATGTCTGCTAGTGAGGCCAGAGTTTCCTCCCTTACGGTAAGCCTAGTAATACAACCCTTGAACACCCCCCTCTTGCTTCCAAAGTATATGAATCTGTGAAGGATATCTCTGAATCACTACAACCTGAACAGTAATAAGGAATGAATATGGAGTAAGTCATGGGAAGGATGTTCTATTGACACCCCACTTGCCCTTGCACTGTAGACTTACAGTCTGGTTGTTTCATAGTTGGGCCCTGGTAATCGCTGTTACAGTGTTCCATAGTGCACCACCCTCCTTATCATTCATTAACCTCCAACTGTGGTGTCTTTCTGCCCTCCCAACATTCATTTCCTCGCCAGTTGATGACATACAATACATTCTCATGCAGGAAGGATGCGCATGTATACTAATATATATTCAGTCCATTGCCCAGCTAAAGGTGACATTTTTTATTTATTTGGTGGCTCTTCATCTAATTTCCCAATGCCGATAAAAATTAATTATCCTGCTTATTTTATTTTTTGAGAACCTCCCCATCTGGAGGGAAGACAGTAGTCTGTCTGTCTGATTAATGGCGGGGCGAGGCAGTTGCCAGTGCTGCTACACCATTGAAGCCTTTCGGTCTGGTCCAGGTCAGAACCATGCACCCGGCAGCATGGCGCTAGCCCAGTACAAAACAATCTCCACACAGTATTGTGGGAATGACTCCCATACACTCTCACTCTATAACTATAACAATAACACACATATACTGACACGACTTACAATATACTGAAGTAGTTTTAGCAATCATACTCCTTAATTTATTCAAAATATCTCTATCAATCAATTTATGGGAAGGGGGGTTATTCCACCTTAACCTGTCATTGAGGTAAACAGACTAATAAGTACACAGAATCACTGCATTATTATTTGACATGACGCATCCTGAACTTGGACAGGCAGTAGTGCATGAAATAGGCTGGTAATTTGAAATATGCCACACATGTCAAATTGCCTTTTCCTCCTTATCATGTTACATCTGGCAATCCACTCACCTCTTGAAAGGAAGCCACCATTACAAAACCAACAAATGCAATGCAGTTTAAATCCCAAAATCAATTAGCAAAGCAGTTTGATTGAATATTAGGATTTAATATCTTTATTTTCAATAGCAGTTCCTTAAAGCAACTTTAACTGGTTGATCAATTGCAGTGTAGCTACACTGCTGGAATGATGCCCTTGAGATATAAAGTAATTTCCTTATCCTTAAAGGGCTAATCCTTTATTGAAACAATAACAAAGCGGTCACCCCACCTGTGTTTTGGTAAAAAGCTGAGGGATGGGGCTGGAGAAGTATAACCACTCTCAAATTCATAGACAGAGCTATGGGTGCAAGAACTGACCAAGATATCCAAGGTATGAAAATGATAGTTTAACCATGTTTTGACACTATACAGAGTTTATGTTTACAATATTTACAACCATTGGAGTAAAACAACCATGAATTTTGGGTTCTAATGGTGTATGACATTTGAACTAAGCATTAGGCATTCATAAGTTATATTCTCCAAGAATCAATGGATATATATCATTCATTTATAAGTCCAAAAATGTATTTACCAACTGAGGATTCTAGCTTTAACCTATAGAACAAACACGGTGATGTTAGCCCTCCAGCTGCCCACACAGAGGAAGAGGAGGCCAAGGATCTCTCATGTCACTGGAGCCTTGACTCATTTGTTACCGCTGTGTCAAAAGGAAGATGACATTTACAGCCCCTCGATGTGACTGCCTCCAGATCGCCGGGCACTCCTGAAGTAATAAATATTTGCCTTTAAAGAAAGAGGTCTGTGAGCTCAGTTTTTACAGTTGAAGTCAGAAGTTTAAATACACTTAGGTTGGAGTCATTAAAACTCGTTTTTCAACCACTCCACAAGTGTCTTGTTAATTAAGAATCCACCACTTTTTAAAAAACATTTTTGCCTAAAAATACATACCCAAATTTAACTGCCTGTAGCTCAGGCCCTGTAGCTCAGGCCCTTTGCACACTCTTGGCATTCTCTCAAACAGCTTCACCTGGAATGCTTTTTGCTACAGTCTTGAAGGGGTTCCCACATATTCTGAGCACATGTTGGCTGCTTTTCTTTCACTCTGCAGTCCAACTCATACCGAACCATCTCAATTGGGTTGAGGTCGGGGGATTGTGGAGGCCAGGTCATCTGATGCAGCACTCCATCACTCTCCTTCTTGGTCAAATAGCCCTTACACAGCCTGAAGGTGTGTTGGGTCATTGTCCTGTTGAAAAACAAATTATAGTCCCACTAAGCCCAAACCAGATGGGATGGTGATTCACTGCAGAATGCTGTGGTAGCCATTCTGGTTAAGTGTGCCTTGAATTGTAAATAAATCACTTAGTGTCACCAGCGAAGCACCCCCACACCATCACACCTCCTCCTCTATGCTTCGCGGTGGGAACTACACATGCAGAGATCATCCGTTCACTTACTCTGCGTCTCATAAAGACATGGCGGTTGGAAACAAACATCTTAAATTTGGACTCATCAGACCAAAAGACAGATTTCCACCGGTCGAATGTCCATTGCACAACGGGTGTATATTTCCTCCACCTTTCACTCACAGAGACAGATTGTCACAATTTGTCCTACAAATCTTCTTAGTAGAAATACACACTAAAAAATGTCCTCCATCCATTCTCCAGCTGTGATATCTGTTCATGTGAAATGCATTCCTTCCTGACATTTTCGAAGGTGTACAGAGAAGGGGAAGAGGCATAATGACACTAGGAAGATGTTTCTGGGTGAATGTTCTTTAGAAAGAGAAGGATATATGGTTCTTTCTCTCTCTAAAAAGGCATAAAAATGCTAGTACAAAAACAGGTTGACATGCAGTGTGAGACTGTGACTGGTGTAGTATCTCTTTCTGAAAATGAAAGAATGCAGACAATTTACATGTATAAAAGCCTCAGCATTAGAAACACAGTCAATCAAAACATTTTCTCAATGAATGCTGCTTATTGGAAGTGTATGTCCTTGTTGCTTGAATGTGTACCAATGAAGAGACTAGTATAATTATTCCTTCACTGAAATACAAGAGCTTTTTATAATGATAAATGTACACATTTAATCACTTAAACAGGAGACAATGGAGAGTGACAATTTGTGAGGCTGTCCTATATTCAATTTGATGCCTGTACCATTCTGAGTAGTGAAGTCCTTGAAGAATCCCCCCTGACAAATCCATAAATGCCTGAATAACCTTAATATTTAAACAGCTAAAAAGAGGCACCCACAGAGATTCTTTCAAAAAGACTGAATATTAGACTATGAGTCCTGGGAGGCCACTTTTCACAGATAGATTTGAATAGAGCTGTACCGTGTGCAGGATGAACCACAAAGGAGTAAAGGGATTCAGGTGGGAGGGATATCAGTCTGTTCAAATTACTGGCTCGCCACTCCCCGCCAGACATGGTAGCAGAGAAGGGGAGGGGGGCCAGGAGGTGCATTCTAGGAGCTATTCTGAGTGAAACCTAAAGGCTACACAATCTGAGATGGTGATTCCACAGGTGACGTAATGTTGGAGTACTTTGAGCGCTGTGAGCTTTACTGATCTCTTTTTCAATGGTCCCCTTCTTGCAATCAGAGCACTTTTATGATCCGCTCTTGGATTAAGTAGATACTGTAACTGTGAAGACATTACTTTCTGAATCTTTGTGTAATTCTCTCCCAATAATAATAAATTAATTAACATCACAATAAACCTCTGAAATACATGTGGTTCAGTTCTGAGAGAGAGAGAGAGAGAGAGAGACCTGTACCGACTGTGTGTTAGATGTGGGCGCTGGGCTGTTATCTGCTGATCCCAGAACTTCCCCTGGAGCGCAAGAGTGGATCTGGCTCATGCTGTGCAACCTGCACTGGGACCATGCTGCCGGATGACAGGAAGGCTCGATTAGTGCACCACAAAGAGGCAGATACAGAGGAGCACTTCCTTGGCAAAAGGGGGTTATTCCGGAGAAAACACTCCAACCCTCCTTCCTAACAGGGGACAGTGACAAACACACACACTTGGCAGCCCACCTTAGGGACTGTATTATGGATCTAGTGTCTCTCTCACACACACACAGACACACCACAGACACACACACACACCACAGACAGATGTATTTGAGACAACTTCACACATTGTAAGTTAATTTGTCTTCAGTTATTCTTATTAACCGAGTGAACAAAAAAGTAAACTTAGTTATGTAGTCTATAAGTACAACACAATTGTTTAATTGATTTGGAAGGTCACCTTTTTGGGAAGATGTTGGCAGAGAATGAGATGAGTATGTTTGGGCTGGCCCTGGTCCTGCGCGTGCTGCCACAACCCAGACAATGGGATGTGGATGTGGAAGTGGGCCTGGGCCAGATGAGGAAAAGGAGATAGCATGGGCGGGGTGAGGGGTGAAGGTGCGCAGAGCGGGGAGCGGTGCGCTGTTATGGGACCTTGTGCCGGAAGTGCATTGTTCATGAGAGGAAAAACACCAACAACAACAACAATTAAAAAACACAACACTTCCTGAATCTTTTTATATGATCATGCGGAGAACAATTGAGCGGGTGGGTTCCACTACTTTGTTGGGGGAAGCCTCCCCTTTGAGACATGCAATGATTTCACACCTCTCTCTGAAACAGGCAGGAAAAATAGAACAATGCAGTTTGCTGACCAGGAGGCCTGCTGATCAAGTACATGTCCACTGAGAGAGATTACAATGCCCTTTGACCTGTGACACATTAAATAATGAACTAAAGGTTAATGAGGGAAAATACAATAAGAATGGATATTTCTTCCAAATATAGCATATTAAATAGATTTACCATGGTACCAAGGTCAACTGATCTGTAATAAGTGAAATACAATTTCAGATTTCACTTATCTCAAGAAGTTAGCTCGTAACCAGTAATTGCTTAGAATGGAATGCATGGAACAAAGAATGAACAAGCAGAGGACAAAGAGGCATCTGTAAGGCATCACACTGGAGATTAACCTTGGTTTAAGCTGTTGGCCTACACCTGAGCAGACACTAGATCAGCAGTTTTTGTCAACTCAAGAACCAAGGGAGGACTACACAGGTTGAATTAAAATGCTTAAGTTTTCAGATAAGCCTTGAAATAAGATGGTCTTCTGAAGAAGACTGAGAAGATAAAGATAGAAAGTATGTGTGTGTATATGTGTGTGTGTGTTTCTTAGTCTGTTTCTCTGTCTGACTTTTTTTGTTGACTGAGTGTGCTTGGTAGTAGATTTCACTAACCCTAAGGTCATGCACCTGGTATACCTCTGAATCATGCTGTTAGCTGAAGTTTAAAATCCTCTCTGGGGAAAGATGTCTCAGGAGATAAGAGCACTGGTGTGATGTAATAGTACTAGGCCCTCCAGGCCTGGACTAGACATCGTCATTCTCACCATCTAGTTCTGATATCATTGTAACTAGCTTTCCAGTGATATACAGTAATACTCACATGGACTGTGGCTGTTTCAGAGCAAGGTGGAATATTTTCATTAAATGAGTAGTTCAATATTTTACAACTTGACGTTAGATGGTTCCTCACCCTGAATGTAGTCTGTGGGCCAGGAGAAACTGTAATCCATGGTTCCGTTTTCATTAAACAGCCACTACATCTAACTTTAGCCACCACAAGCTAATAATCAATGGAAGTGCATTGAGCATGTTTTTGTTTTTATGGCCACATCATCTTTAAGTAACATCAAACCAAATATAGAGTTGAGTTAAGTACGTTGGCGCTGGAGCAGAAGGCAGACGTTTTACGTGCCCCCAACCGATTGTGGTTTTTTGTTCGTTTATCTGCGTTGTTTGTAACTTATTTTTGTACTTATTTTGTCTCTTATGACCAAAAATAACTTCTAGACATCAGGACTGTGATTACTCACTATGGACTAGCAGAATCCTTTTTCTTCTTTCACGACTCTGATGAGCCCGAGGCAGAGGATATACGGCTCCCTCGGGAACAGGCGGTGAAAGAGGGGCCGGAGAGCGAGCTGCCTTCTGAGAATTCAAAGGCGATGAAATAAACCCCCACTTCCCTCAATCCTCCTAGCAAATGCGCAATCTTTGGAAAATAATATTGCAGAGTTACGTGGAAGATTAAACTACCAACAGGATATTCAAATCTGTAACATCTTGTGCTTCACAGACGACGACAATATCAACTTACAGCTGGCTGCTTATACGATGTACCAGCAGGATAGAACAGCAGCGTCTGGTAAGACAAGGGGCGGCGGACTATGTATTTTTGTAAATAACAGCTGGTGCACTATATCTAAGGAAGTCTTGAGCTGTTGCTCGCCCGAGGTAGAGTAT
Source organism: Oncorhynchus kisutch (assembly GCF_002021735.2). NCBI lineage: Eukaryota > Metazoa > Chordata > Actinopteri > Salmoniformes > Salmonidae > Oncorhynchus > Oncorhynchus kisutch. The sequence goes on along the minus strand of NC_034177.2, from coordinate 29,205,551 downwards.
ATCATGAAAAGCTGTAGACCACACTACCTACCGAGAGAGTTCTCATATGTATTCTTCGTAGCTGTTTACACACCACTTCAGTCAGAGGTTGGCACTGAGATAGCTGTATTCCGCCATAATGTAACGGGATTCTTCCGAAGGAGAGGAGGACCAAAATGCAGCATGGTTGAAATTCATGTTTGTTTTTAATAAGAAAACTATACATGAATAAACTACAAAAACAACAACCGTGTAAACCCGAAACAGTCCCGTGTGAAACAAACACTGACACAGGAGACAATCACCCACAAGGCCCAACACCAAACAGGCTACCTAAATATGGTTCCCAATCAGAGACAATGACTAACACATGCCTCTGATTGAGAATCATATCAGGCCAAACACAGAAACAGACAAACTAGACACACAACAAAAAAAAAAAACATAGAAACATAGAAACATACAAAGCAAACTATGGTCAGGGTGTGACACATAAGCAAACAAGAAAACGTTCACCCGGAGTCTGCGCTCCTCGTAGCCGGGGACTTTAATGCAGGGAAACTTAAATCAGTTTTACACATTTCTATCAGCATGTTAAATGTGCAACCAGAGGGAAAATAACTCTAGACCACATATACTACACATACAGAGATGCATACAAAGCTCCCCCTCCATTTTGGCAAATCTGACCATAATTCCATCCTCCTGCTTCCTGCTTACAAGCAAAAAATAAAGCAGGAAGCACCAGTGACTAGATCAATTAAAATGTGGTCAGATGAAGCAAATACTAAGCTACAGGACTGTTTTGCTATCATAGACAGGAATGTGATCCGGGATTCCTCCAATGGTATTGATGAGTACACCACATCTGTCATCAGCTTCATCAATAAGTGCATCGATGATGTCATCCCCACAGTGACAGTACATACATACCCCAACCAGAAGCCATGGATTACAGGCAACATCCGCACTGAGCTAAAGTCTAGAGCTGCCGCTTTCAAGGAGCAGGACTAACCCGGAAGCTGATAAGAAATCCCGCTATGCCCTCCAACGAACCATTAAACCGGCAAAGTGTCAATACAGGACTATGATCGAGTCGTACTACACCGGCTCATCGGATTTGGCAAGGCTTGCAAACTATTACAGCCTACAAAGGGAAGCACATCCGAGAGCTGCCCAGTGACACGAGCCTACCAGACGAGCTAAACTACTTCTATGCTCGCTTCGAGGCAAATAAAACTGAAACATGCATGAAAACACCAGCTGTACCAGAAGACTGTGTGATCACACTCTCCGCAGCCGATGTGAGTAGGACCTTTAGACAGGTCAACATTCACAAGGCCGCAGGGCCAGATGGATAACCAAGGACGTGTACTGCGAGCATGCACTGAACAACTGGCAAGTGTCTTTACTGACATTTTCAACTTCTCCCTGTCCAAGTCTGTAATACCAACATGTTTTAAGCAGACCACCATAGTGCCTGTGCCCAAGAACACAAAGGTAACCTGTCTAAATGACTACTGACCCGTAGCACTCACGTCTGTAGCCATGAAATGCTTTGAAAGGCTGGTCATGGCTCACATTAACAACATCATCCCAGAAACCCTAGACCCACTCCAATTTGCATACTGCCCCAACAGATCCACAGATGATGCAATCTCTATTGCACTCCACACTGTCCTTTCCCACCTGGACAAAAGGAACACATATCTGAGAATGCTATTCATTGATTACAGCTCAGCGTTCAACACCATAGTGCCCTCAAAGCTCATCAATAAGCTAAGGACCCTGGGACTAAACACCTCCCAACTGGATCCTGGACTTCTTGACGGGTCACCCCCTGGTGGTAAGGGTAGGTAATCCTCAACACGGGGGCCCCTCAAAGTTGCGTGCTCAGCCCCCTCCTGTACTCCATGTTTACTCATGACTGCATGGCCAGGCACGACTCCAACACCATCATTACATTTTCCGATGACACAACAGTGGTAGGCCTGATCACCAACAACAACGAGGCAGCCTATAGAGAGGAGGTCAGAGACCTGGCCCTGTGGTGCCAGGACAACAACCTCTCCCTCAACGTGATCAAGACCAAGGAGATGATTGTGGACTACAGGAAAAGGAGGACCGAGCATGCCCCCATTCAAGTTCCTAGTTGTCCACATCACCAACAAACTAACACGGTCCAAGCCAACCAAGACAGTTGTGAAGCGGGCACGACAAAACCTATTCCCCCTCAGGAGACTGAAAAGATTTGGCATGGGTCCTCAGATCCTCAAAAGGTTCTACAGCTGCACCATCAAGAGCATCCTGGTTGCATCACTGCCTGGTATGGCAACTGCTCAGCCTCCGACCGCAAGGCACTACAGAGGGTAGTACGAACAGCCCAGTACATCACTGGGGCCAAGCTTCCTGCCATCCAGAACCTCTATACCAGGCGGTGTCAGAGGAAGGCCCTAAGAATCGTCCTAGACTCCAGCCACCCTAGTCATAAACTTTTCTCCCTGCTACGGCACGGTAAGCGGTACCGGAGAGCCAAGTCTAGGTCCAAGATGCTTATAAACAGCTTCTACCCCCAAGCCATAAGACTCCTGAACATCTAGTCAAATGTCTACCCAGACTATTTGCATTGCCCCCCCCCCACTGCCAATATTTGTTGTCATCTATGCATAGTCACTTTAACTTCTTGCGTCGAGCCATCCCGGATCCGGGATCGTGAATACAGCCTCAAGCTCATTACCATAACGCAACGTTAACTATTCATGAAAATCGCAAATGAAATGAAATTAATATGCTAGCTCTCAAGCTTAGCCTTTTGTTAACAACACTGTCATCTCAGATTTTCAAAATATGCTTCTCAACCATTGCAAAATAAGCATTTGTGTAACAGCTAGCGCGGCTAGCGTAGCATTTAGCGTTAGCATCAGCAGACAACATTTTCTCAAAAACCAGAAAATCATTCAAATAAAATCATTACCTTTGAAGAACTTCAGATGTTTTCAATGAGGAGACTCTCAGTTAGATAGCAAATGCTCAGTTTTTCCTGAAAGATTATTGTCACGCCTTGGTCTTAGTATTTTGTGTTTTCTTTAATTATTTGTTCAGGCCAGGGTGTGACATGGGGTTATTGTATTGTCTTATTGTTTTTTTTTGTAGGCATTGGGATTGTGGTTGATTAGGGGTGTGTCTAGTATAGGCTTGGCTGCCTGAGGCGGTTCTCAATCAGAGTCAGTTGATTCTCGTTGTCTCGGATTGGGAACCGTATTTAGGTAGCCTGAGTTTCACTTTGTATTTCGTGGGTGATTGTTCCTGTCTCTGTGTAGTTTCACCAGATAGGCTGTAATAGGTTTTCGCGTTCCGTTTGTTGTTTTGTCTTCTATAGTTATTTCATGTATCGTCATTTCTTCATTAAAGATCATGATTAACCACCACGCTGCATTTCGGTCCGACTCTCTTTTGACAAACGAAGAACGCCGTTAGAATTATTTGTTTAGGAGAAATCGCTCCGTTTGGTGCGTCACGTTTCGCTACCAAAAAAAACGAAAATTCAGTCTTCAAAACGCCAAACTTTTTTCCAAATGAACTCCATAATATCGACTGAAACATGTTAAACGTTGTTTAGAATCAATCCTCAAGGTGTTTTTCACATATCTCTTCATGATATATCGTTCGTTGAAAGCCTCCTCTCTCCTCTCAATCACTGCGTGCAGCTTGTAGATTTACGCACCAATTTAGACAAAGGACACCGGGCGGACCCCTGGAAAATGTAGTCTCTTATGGCCAATCTTCCAATGATATGCCTACAAATACGTCACAATGCTGCAGACACCTTGGAGAAACGATAGGAAGGGCAGGCTCATTCCCGGCGCATTCACAGCCATATAAGGAGACAATAGAAAACAGAGCTTCAAAAATTCTTCCCATTTCCTGGTTGAAGTTTCATCTTGGTTTCGCCTGTAGCATGAGTTCTGTGGCACTCACATATACTATCTTTGCAGTTTTGGAAACCTTAGAGTGTTTTCTTTCCAAAGCTGCCAATTATATGCATAGTTGAGCATCTTTTCATGACAAAATATTGCGCTTAAAAAGGGGAACGTTTTTTTATCCATAAATTAAAAGAGCGCCCCCTATATCCAAGAAGTTAATAACTCTACCTGCATGTACATATTACCTCAACTAACCAGTTCCCCTGCACATTGACTCTGTACCGGCACCCCCTGTATATATTGTTATTTTTTACTGCTGCTCTTTAATTACTTGTTACTTTTATCTCTTATTCTTATCCGTTTTTTTTTAACTGCACTGTTGGTTAGGGACTCGTAAGCAAGCATTTTGGCGCATGTGACTAATACAATTTGATTTGATTTGAATTTAATTGATTTCAGGTGGTTTGGACAATTCATTATTAAGCATCCTCACATGCCACCATCACTTCCAATTGAATGTTAGTTTGTGGAGGATGAGGTTAGCTGAAGTTTGTAGGTGCTGTTTAATGAAAGCTGAACCATAGATTACAGTTTCTATTGGCTTATAGACTCCTTTCACGGTGACATCTAACATCAAGTTGTAAAATAATGAACAACTCCTTCAAGCAAAAAAATGTGTAGACATTGCACAGGTGTGGGTATTTTTAGTGTCTGCATAATTTGGTGTGCTAAAAGCATGAATGAATAGTTCATACATGAATTAGCTTAGTTATTAGCAGTCAATGTCATACGGCTGTAGGATCTTCAGTTGATCATCCTGTTGCAGGAGAACATTCCTGCAATTAAGTACATTTAAAACTTGTAGTGTATTTAAGGCTTTTTTGTTATTTTAACTCTGAAATTTCAGACATGATTTTCCCTTACAAAAAATGTATCAACCCCTACAAAAATGTAAATTAATTATAATCCACATAAAAATCCACATTTCCTGTGGCTGCAGGATTATTTTACTTCTGTTGCAATCTGGCTTAAATGAAGATCCTACACCTGTATAATTTTATTCTGGACATGGTAAAAACGGAATATTTGGGATCGGTGTCCCGTCCTAAGGACGGTTAAGCTAACTTGGGCTAATGCAATTAGCATGAGGTTGTAAGTAACAAGAACACTTCCCAGGACATAGACATATCTGATATTGGCAGAAAGATTAAATTCTTGTTAATCTAACTGCACTGTCCAATTTATAGTAGCTATTACAGTGAAAGAATACCATGTTATTGTTTGAGGAGAGAGCACAATTCTGAACATGAAAAGTTATTAATAAACAAATTAGGCACATTTGGGCAGTCTTAATACAACATTTTGAACAGAAATACAATGGTTCATTGGATCAGTCTAAATCTTTCCACATACACTGCTGCATCTAGTGGCCAATATCTAAATTGCACCTGGGCTGGAATAATACATTATGGCCTTTCTCTTGCATTTCAAATATGATGGTACAAGAAAATACAAAAGAAGGTCTTTCCATTATCTTTTACCAGATCTATTGTGTTATATTCTCCTTTCACATATCCACAAACTTCAAAGTGTTTCCTTCGAAATAGTACCAATAATATGCATATCCTTGCTTCAAGGCCTGAGCTACAGGCACTTAGATTTGAGTATGTCATTTTAGGCAAAAATGTAAAAAAGGGGGTGGATCCTTAAGAGGGTCAAGATAGAACACTTTACTACTAACAACATGTTACAGAGGCAACAAGAAATGCCTTGTTCCTTGGTCGGAGCTAAATGCATTCAGGTTCCAGGCTACTCCAGAAAACTTCTTTCACCTATCTTGGCAGGTTACAATAATCTCTCTCCTCAACAGTCCTGGATGTGACGTAATGGTTTGGCACCACAAGTTAATTCCTCTGCTTTGTAGCAGTACAACCTCTTTCTGTCTGAAACTCAGCTATGGGAGAAGCAAAGAACAAACTAAGCAGGTGTGATGAAAAAATTGTTAACACTGGAAGATTTCAAGTCAAATCAAATCAAATCAAACTTATATAGCCCTTCGTACATCAGCTGATATCTCAAAGTGCTGTACAGAAACCCAGCCTAAAACCCCAAACAGCAAGCAATAAAGGTGTAGAAGCACCTAAGTAAAATGTTTTAAGACACTAACAAAAGCCCTCTGGTGCGATTGCGTAGGAACATATGGGTGACATGTTTTTATAATGGTGTGGTGAATGAGAGAGAGTTGTCAGAGTGAATTTTGGGATTAGTCTTTGGTGGAGTTTGCTTGGGTGTTAGGTCAGGATGCTTTCAGTTCAATGTTTCTTAAAGGCAGGTTAATATAATGCTAACTCATGGCTGGGCTACGGAAATCGTATATCAATGAAGTCGATTGTGGAATCCCTTTGGCCTCGCAAAGCTGTTGGCCCTGTGAAATCTCAATGAGCCCACTGACACTCAAAACAAGAACTGGGTTTTGTGTGAGAGGAGTGGGGGAGGGAAAAGCTCTGGAAATTCAGAACATTTTTTGTGTTTTACACAGAAAGAATGAGGGAAGTGGATAACTGGGGATTCTTTCTCATGAGATGAAGTTACTGAACTGGAGCTAACCCCAAAAGCTGGCAGTCTGAAGGACATTCTCTGTTTCCTTTGATTAGAGAGGTCTCAATCCATGCTGTTATGAGCAGTCTGGAACTAACAGCTGTAACAGCCTTTCCTTTGCCCCTGCCACATACTAGTTGATATTGGATGAAAAACTTGAACTTACAGCCTACTTCGACAAATCTCAATCAGGATTTTTTTTCTTAGCTCTGCTTCACAGTTAGTACATTTTCAGCCGTTCAGAAATGTGTAAGTGGAAAGGGACTTCTACGTTGCTTGTTAGTTTGAAACACTTCAAAGATAACCATAATACTACTCTCAGCAGCGTTTGTGATGTCCAGTATTATCCAGATTGACCACAAGGTTCATCCATTGACTCTTGTATGTACAGTATCTATGTATAATTAGTGGAATTAAGTTCCTGATGCCTCCCTTTGTTTGCCTAGTCATTGGAATATTGTTCTATCATGAGTCTGGCAGTCATGACCAACTGTCAATTCCCTTCTTTGCTTTTTTGTCAGCAACATATCACTTTTGATACATGCTCTCACACGCACACACACACACACACACACACACACACACACACACACACACACACACACACACACACACACACACACACACACACACACACACACACACACACACACACACACACACACACACACACACACACACACACACCCCACCCGCAATGGTAACAGCTGTCTTGTATTCTGTGCTGGACAGGATCTAACGCCACAGCAAAGAATCTGGGTCAGAATGTTTGGAAAGCATGAATATCAAATGGAGTTCTCAAACTGGTGAATTAATTTGACTTTCGTTGGTGACACTTTCTAGCAACATATGGCAGTGAGCTCATGGGAGAGAAATGCTTTTGATGAATATTTGTCTGAGGGTCCAAAGGACGGTATTGGGCGTATGTCGCCTTCTGTTTTTCCCTTGTGAAATGATAATGCGGCTACACTTCAACTAGATACTGAAGCCACAGAACTGCCATTTCAGATAACATTAATCCCTGCAGTATTAAAGCATGAAAAGGGATGGTACCAACGCCCTCAGGGTATGTGTCTGTCTTGGGGCTTGGGTTACAAGCAAAAAAATACACGTTTATATTCTCTGAAATAGAAACTGGACAGTAAATACTTATATTGTGAATTTTTGACCAGTGGCTGTCTGGCTGAATATTCCACATTGGCTTTACCTGGCATGAGGCTTTGCAAAGGGTTAATACTGTAACACTGTACAAATCAGTCAATGATAAAATCCCAATTACCACTTGAGTTTAGCGTTTAGTAATTAGTAAATGGAGTCCACTCTCTGATGCAGTCACTGTGGCGGCTTACAGTGGAGTTGGAACCTCATTCTCAGACTGCTGGCAATCTTTGCAGATGAGGATGGACCATACATCACTGTTGTGTCTGCCACCCCCTTTACACTGAGTCACAAATATTTGTGTTTAGGAGTTTCTCCAAACAAATTAAGATTGAAAATGGTCAAGTCAGAAATGAATTATCCATCTAAAGCCAATGTACGGTAAAAGATAATTTATGGAACAATTCTGAAAATGCTGTGCTTAAGTGAAAACCCCACAATCCTTTAATTAATATTTTATTTGAATACTCATAAAAAATGTTACCAATAGCGGATGTCGTGAATACAGGCCGTTGAATGATGTGGTATTTTCGGAGACAATATGTGTACACTGCACTTGTACTATACTGTATTGTACTGTACGTACAAAAATTTGGAGGCACCTGAGGATTGGTTTCCCTCTCCTGGCAGGCGCCTGAGCATGGGTTTCCCTCTCCTTGCAATTCACATGGTAGTTCAGTGGCTTTGCAGCACACAGTGGCTCTTTATGCTAGGCAAGGCCTTGCCCTTCTCCCTGTCAGCAGTCCACTAGGAACAGTTCTCTCTGTGCATTCTCATTGGCATGCTAAAGAGCCTGATATTTTTGTCTGACATATTAAAGAGGGAATTAAGCAGAGCTATTAAGGGCTTATGTCCTGAGCATTTTAACTTTTTTTTCATGGCCCTTATTTGAAATCCAGCCGAATAGATTCTAAAGATGGGGAGGGTAGAGAATGGAAAAAGAGGTTATTGACAGCGCTGTGGCCAGTACTTTGAGAAGCAAAGCGGAAACAATGTGCTGACTATTTTCCAAGATCCAGCTTTACTGTATTGCATTGGGAAATAAGTGTCCTGTCTGTGGTATTTTCACCAGCTTTTTATCTCTCCCAAGAAAGCTGTTACAATGAAACCAAGTCTAAAGCAGTAATTTGTAAGTCAAGAGTCTGGCAAAGTGGATTTCTGTGGGGAGGGTGTAGTTAAAAGGGGTTTGGTGCATGAAGCTAGGGCCTATGGTCTATTCTAGCAAAACTCTGAGCAGCTTCGCCTGCCACCTCATTGGCCTCCTCTCCTCTGGTGAGCTCATGTGGCCAGGCACCACCAGCCAATGATAGAGTGATAGTGGACGCTATTGCTGACGTTAATTCAGAATTCAGACGGTACCATTGGATGTAAAAAAAATAACAATGAAAAAACATATCTATACTATCAGGACCCTATCAGTCAAGGACATTTTGGAGAGGCTTCTTTGTAAAACATTCTTATTGTGCAGTACATTCAATATCTATGAAGCAGAACATTACAATGGGTATGTTACTCATATTGTAATATATGTTCTCCTTTGAGCAGTGGTAATATCAGTTGGTCTGACAACAGCAGATTCCCTGTTGGCTATAGTACAGTGATAAATCCAGGAGGCTGCTCTGTTCTGCAGCCTGGGAACATTAGACGGAGGCAGGCCCAACTCTTTAGGAAGGCGTTTATGACGGAGCCCCTAAAGTTACAAAAGGATTATGAGAGCCTTGGGCTGCCACTGGAAACAAACCCACTGACACGTTGACAAAATCCCTGCCCCGTGTTTATATGACGTTTTGCAAAGAAATCAGAAAAGGTAATCATGTATGGAAGCTGAGGTTAAGAAGCAGTGTAACAGTCTATTAACTTTAATATAGATATGTTGAATAAGCATATGCAGGGATCCATTAGCATAAATCTTGGTTACACACGAGTGGTGTTGCACACTCTGTTCTCTCTCCACAGTGGATTCTAATGACAAACACTGTGAATGAACTGAGCCTGAGCCAGCCTGCTGACTCCTCGCTTGAGCTCTCAAATAGCCCCCTCACCATTTACCCTTCTCTACACTACCAGTCCTCCTGCCTCCTGGCTGTATCAAACCACTGCTGGGGTGGGACTGTTCAAAATGCCAGCTAATGAAATAAGCAATTAGGATATAGGAAGTGTAAACAATAATAAACAATACATGACAAATAATGAAAAGATATACAATTCATGAAAATAATCAAAATCAATCAATCAAACAAAATTACTTAATATGGTAATAAACGCATACACACATGTATACTTAAAGATTACATAGCTGTGTCAGTTTGGGTCAAAGATGCATTGTACATTGTAGGGGGAATTTGAAGAGGATTATGTCCACATGTCAGTTGATATTAAACTAAAGAAACAAAAAACACTACATTTTTGTGAAAGAGCACTTGGGCAAAAGCTTTGTCATGGAAAAAGAGTCTGTGTGGGGAAGAAGAAGAACTCCATTATGTTTGATTGATCATCAAAGTGGCCTGAAATGATACTGGAACAAGAGAGTTATTCCTGACTCAACATTTTGTAGTTCTCCACAGAACTATTCATACTTCATAGTGTTTGATGTTTGTCTGAGAGAGGATTTCAAAAGAACAGATGTACTTAGAACCCCAAAAGATTATACGGGAGTAATGGATAAAAGGGAAGGCATAGAAATGGTCATTATCATTATTATCACTATTAGTAGTAGTAGAAGTATAGTAGCAGATGTAGTATTTGTATTAGTAGTTAGTAGCAGTGAAGTATTATTCCATCAATGATAATGACCTGTTAATCTAATGATGATAACTTTGTTACATTTAGCCCACTTTTAGTATGACGAACAACACTGTGGATTGCTATTCACTCATGTTACCTATGTGGTTCAGAGATGACTACATTATGTTGTGAAGTGAAGCTTGGCCTCCCTTTCCTCTGTTACTCTGAGGGTAAAGATTAGTCATCACCCCACTTAACATTCTCCTCACCTTCTCACATGGCTGTCCTCTTTTAGCCCTATATCCTGGAGATGACACAGCACACAGGGTCTTCTTCACAGCTCCTTGATGTTACACGGTAGTCAGTTTATTTTTCAAGAAAATTGACAAACAATTCAACAATCTAATGATTTGCTGTAGGTTCGCAGTTGTAAGTAGCAGTCTTACCTTGGTACCATACTACGCTACTCGTGAGAACTAAGCATCAATTCATCTGGGACATTAACATCCCTACACTAGTGCGTACTCTGTCTGTTTGTGAAATTTCCCAACATTGCTTCTGTATTATTGAACTGTCAGAACCACCATGCATATCACATTGTTGCACTGTAAAAGTCACACCACATGATGGAAAAACCCAAACTCAATTGAGTTGGAACTCACTGTTACATCTTCACAGGCTAATTGGATTGGTGTTTAGCAAGACCCCGAGAGGAGGCAGGGACTGCGTTCATGCATAAAATTGTATTTTTTTTCTCGCTGTCGAATGTTCTCTCTTTTTTCTCCCCTTCTCTCTTGGTTGCATTTCCTACTGCCTCCCCCACATGCTCAGGCCATGGAAGGAGTCATATTAGTATACCTTTGTGCCAGTATGGGAGGAAAAATAAATGATCTGGTATTATATTTCAATAACACATTTCCCGGGTTCCTCCAGAGTACAAGCAATCAAGGGTTAAATTGGATCTGTAACGTATGCTCCGTGACCCACAAATCGCTTACCCATCAAACAGACTCATTACGAGCCGGCAAGCAGATGAGTGTTTGTGAGCCTAGCCTCTGAGCGGCGGGGATTGTGTGTATTGCCACTAACACGGACGAGGTATTTAAATTTTTATTTTTGCGTAATGAGTTTTGACATGTTTCATTTCCTCTGGGGGAAGTGCTCGAGACCTCCAAAAGTAAATGTTGCTAAAAAGTCATCAAGGCAGAATATTAAAATGCCATCAAATAGGAATTTCACTAATGCGATGGGGCTGAGGCTTCAGGTACGCGGGGCTGGGGTCAGAGGGGCCTGGTTCTGGGAGAAACACTATTTGTTCCCCTTGAATGCCTTTTCCCCTCTTAAATAAATTATTAAAGGACTTCTACCCCTCCTCCCTCCATCTCTCCACCTCTTGGGCTTCTCATAGTTCAGCCATACCATTTGAAATGAAAAATAAGCAAGAGAAAGGTGAGCTGATACACACAGACCTGGAAAATAGCACCCTTTTGGCTAAAATGTGCAAGTATTGCATTCTGAAATGAATAACTTCAGTATATGAGGTGAAAGTTGGCTAAGTGTACAATCATCATGGTTTGTATGACACTTTTGGTACATTTCGAGGGCTGTTTTTTTTGCATATGTCATCGCTTTATATGTACTCTTGAGTTGAACAGTAGAACATTGTGACAGAAAGCCCTACTGGATACATTCTCCACCCCACTGTATAAATGAACACCATTCTTGTCCTAGACTGTGGACAAATACTTTGTCTTCTAACGGCTCAGGTTTAAACTGGCCATTGTAAGCGGAAGGGGATACTTAGTCAGTTGCACAACTGAATGCATTCAACTGAAATGTGTCTTCCGAATTTAACCCAAACCCTCTGAATCAGAGAGGTGTGGGGGGCTGCCTTTATCGACATCCACGTCATCGGCACCGGGGGAGCAGTTGTTGTTGAGGGTGAACTGCCTTGCTCAAGGGCAGAACGGCAGATTTTTCCACCTTGCAAGCTCGGGTATTCGAACCACTGACCTTTGAGTTACTGGCTCAACACTCTTAATTGTGTCCCTCACGTAGTTTTTTGTATTCCATGGGTATTCCTTTAGAGGCCATTACCAGCCTGACAACCCACCAGCTGTCACTAATTGCCCACTAATGGGTTTGGGTGGTGTGATGGTTTGTCTGTGAGGGGCGTTCCAAGTCTATACTGGAGGTCCTTATGGCTTGTCAAATCAAAGGGGACATATTTAAAAAGCATGCCATGTTATTCTGTTAAATCATTTTAAACTGCACAGCATCTCTGCAATAACAAGCAATTTACAGAAGTGTACAGAAACAGGTGCCAATATGAAACCCCATAAATGTTTTACTTTGATATTGAATACAGCTACAGTATAGTACCAGCTATCTTGAAAGCCATGGTACCAAAATCAAAATGACTTAGCTATTTGATATTGACCTTACTCTATTACCTTGCACAGGTATAAAATATAATTATTTCAAATATCATAGTTTTTGCAGGCAGTATTTATTATCATGCATGACATTTCTATTCCTTTTGGTTAAAATCTTTGCAGGAGACAAGCAGGGCAGATGTCTGCCCTCTGCGTCAGCCGGCCCGCTAATAGATGTTAGGGAGGTCATCTGGCATTAGCGGCAGAAGTACGTTAGCATTTGCGCTGAGCGTCTCTTGCCAGACTATGTGCATGTCTGAAGGCGCTTGGACAAGCAGGCTCTTTCACGGTGATGAATGGCTTTTTTCAAGTGTTCTGCTCCCTAGTTATGAGAAGGGTGACCTGGTCATTGGACGACTTTATGAAGCTATAAAAAATGTATGTCAGACTGCAGTCTCTAATACCACCCCAAACAGAAGAGGAAGGGCGGGGGGAGCCAGAATGGTAAAAAGGCCATTTACCGTCTCTCTAAATAGCTCTCTGACTGCCCTTCTCCACTTATCTGACAATGTCCTTGTCGTCATGACAATTTTTTATTATCTCTTTTTTTCTCTACCTTTTTTATAGGACACATTTGAATCAACGGCAGACAGGCCAGTATTTCTCTCATGTTTTTTACTGTCCAATACAGTCTGCTCACTCGTAATTAGTGTTTTGATGTCGCCATTCTCAATTCCATCCAATATACAGAGAATGAAGAGAATTTACGTTGTACGGTTAGATAGAAATGTATGCTTATTCACAGTTAATTGGCAATGACATTGCATAATTATGTCCCACATACTATATTAAAACTACATAAAAACACATACAGTACCAGTCAAAAGTTTGGATACATCTACTCATTCAGGATTTTTCTTAATTTTTACTATTTTCTACATTGTAGAATAATAGTGAAGACATCAAAGCTATGAAATAACACATAGAATTATGTAGTAACCAAAAAAGTGTTTAAAAAATCTAAACATGTTTTATATTTGAGATTCTTCAAAGTAGCCTCCCTTTGGCTTTGCACACTCTTGGCATTCTCTCAACCAGCTTCATGAGGCATTCTCTCAACCAGCTTCAACCAGCTTCATGGAATGCATTTCAATTAACAAGTATGCCTTGTTAAAAGTTCATTAGTGGTATTTCTTTCCTTCTTAATGTGTTTGAGCCAATCAGTTGTAGCGGTGGTATACAGAAGATAGCCCTATTTGGTAAAAGACCAAGTCCATATTTTGGCAAGCACAGCTCAAATAAGAAAAGAGAAACAGCAGTCCATCGTTACTTTAAGGCTTGAAGGTCAGTCGATCCGGAACATTTCAAGAACTTTCTTCAAGTGCAGTAGCAAAAACCATCAAGCCCTGTGATGAAACTGACTCTCATGAGGACCGCCACAGGAAAGACCCAGAGTTTCCTCTGCCGCAGAAGATAATTTCATTAGAGGTACCAGCCTCCGAAATTTCAGCCCAAATAAACACTTCACAGAGTTCAAGTAACATCATAACATCAACTGGAGACTGTGTGAATCAGGCCTTCATTTTTTTCAACTAGGCAAGTCAGTTAAGAACAAATTTATATTTACAATGACAGCCAGGGAACGGTGGGTTAACTACCTTGTTCAGGGGCAGAACAACAGATTATTACCTCATCAGCTTGGGGATCCAATCTAGCAACCTTTCGGTTACTAGCCCAATACTCGAACCTCTAGGCTACCTGCCGCCCCATGGTGGAATTGCTGCAAAGAAACCACCACTAAAGGACACCAATAAGAAGAAGGGTGCAATAGACATTACACCAGTGGAAATCTGTCCTTTGGAGTAAAATGTGAGATTTTTGGTTCCAACCACTGTGTCTTTGTGAGACGCAGAGTAGATGAAATGATGATCTCTACATGTGTGGTTCCCATCATGAAGCATGGAGGAGGAGGTGTGATGGTGTGAGGGTGCTTTGCTGGTGACACTGTCTGTGATTTATTTAAAATTCAAGGCACACTTAACCAACATGGCTACCACAGCATTCTGCTGCCATTCGCCATTCCTTCTGGTTTGCGTTTAGTGGGACTATAATTTGTTTTTCAACAGGACAATGACCCAAAACACACCTCCAGGCTGTGTAAGGGCTATTTGACCACGGAGAGTGATACAGTGCTCATCAGATGACCTGGCCTCCAAAATCACCTGACCTCAACCCAATTGAGATGGTTTGGGATGAGTTGGACCGCAGAGTGAAGGAAAAGCAGCCAACAAGTGCTCAGCATATGTGGGAACTCTTTCAAGACGGTTGTAAAAGCATTCCCCATTAAGCGGCAGGGTAGCCTAGCTGTTAGAGCGTTGGACTAGTAACCGGAAGGTTGCCAGTTCAAATCCCCGAGCTGACAAGGTACAATTCTGTCATTCTGCCCCTGAACAGGCAGTTAACCCACTGTTCCTAGGCCGTCATTGACTTGCCTAGTTAAATAAAGGTAACATTTAAAAAAAAATGTTTTAAAGAAGCTGATTGAGAGAATGCCAAGAGTGGGTGAAGCTGTCATTAAGGCAAAGGGTGGTTACTTAGAAAAATCTAAAATATATTTTGATTTGTTCAACACTTTTTTGCCTACTCCATGATTCCTTATGTGTTATTTCATAGCTTTGACGTCTTCCCTATTATTCTACAAATTATTATATATATTTTTTTTTAAATAAAGAAAAACCTTTGAATGAGTAGGTGTGTCCAAACTTTTGACTGGTACTGTATATTCATATCAATATTTAACAACTATTTTATTGTATAGCTGCATAACATTAGTTCGTCAATGAGCAATGCCTGTTAAGAACACTGTAAACACACCCAATCAATTTTGAGGAGTACAAACAAAAAACACAAGATCAGTGATTCACTCATCTAGCAGTCCTTCCCTCATTTCCATGTGATATGGCTGAATCCCATTAATCACAAATGTCTTCCTTTTAATAAATATGCAAATATCTATTAGCCGATTGGTGTTACAGCTAATGTTCCATTAATAAATCATGGGCCTCTTCGATGCAGGACTGCCAAGTGTTTAAGCAGCAAACACTTAAAATCTAAAACTAGATCATTCAGTCTATATACAGTTGCTAGTGTGACTAGCTTTATACAACTAGAGACCAGTTAATGTAATTGAGAAACCTTTTTTGTTGCAGTCAAAGTAGTCTTGTGAATATATGTTTAAGTAACTCATCCACTTTTTAATGAGATCCACTTCAATACAACCCCAGCTCACGGGCACAGCGTGACTTAATATTGAAAAGTATCATCATTTATTTATGAGTGTAATTAGGTCATGATGTCTGACAAGTACAATCCAGCCTTTTTTGAGACCTCTCGGGCCAGGAAGTAGATTGTGGTTATGTTTTATTCAGACATTGAGCACCACATTATTGTTGTGAGCTTCTTATAGCTTTTTAACTCACCCTGTAACCTGCACAGCCCTGTCACAGCACTAAAGAACTTTGCTTCAGTTGACCTTGTATGCTAGCTTCCTGTTACTCATGGATATAGTTATTGGAGCCAATATTGTAGTCATGTCACGCAATCTTGAGTCCGAGTCCCAAATCCCTAGTATTCTAGTCTGAGTTCGAGTCCTTCATACTCAAGCCTAAGTTGAGTCACGAGTTTCCTGCTAGCACTAACGTTTGCGGTCCAAGAATCTTTGAGGCAACACTTTGTAATGTAGAAAGCTAGCTAGCTAACAATGCTACACATTAGTAGGGCTAGCTAACTAATACAGAAACTACCCTTTGTTGAATCTAGGGAGACAGACTTTTACCTGACTTTACCTGAAGTCACTACTGGTTGAGTCCATTACTAGCATTTCAAGATTTAAGGTAATCTTAAGGTATAATTTATTCCACCTAATCATGAAAATAAGTTAAACCATCACTTTAAACGAAAACATGTTTTCTTTGGAATGACTGATCATCTGTAAACCACATCATACTCCTGAACAGCAAATCAAAGGGCTACCCAGACCCCTCTTTTACACTGTTGCTACTCTCTGTTTATAATCTATGTCACTTTAACTCTACCTACATGTACATATTACCTCAATTACCTCGACTAACCGGTGCCCCCGCACATTGACTCTGTAACAGTACCCCCTGTACATAGCTTCGCTTGCTATTTTACTGCTGCTGTTATTTGTTATTTGTTCTTTTTAACTTTTATTTTCTACTTATCTATTTTTCACTTAACACTTATTTTGTTTATTAACTTCTTAAAGCATTGTTGGTTAAGTTCTTGTAAGTACGCATTTCACTGTAAGGTCTACAGCCATGTATTCAGCGCATGTGACAAACACAATTTGATTTGATTTGATCATCCACTTTTGAAAAAAAGGCGCCATCTAGAACCTAAAAGGGTTCTTTGGCTGTTCCACAGGAGAACCCTTTGAAGAGTCCTTGTTGGTTCAAAGTAAAATTAAAATTTTAGGTTCCATGTATAACCTTTTCCACAGAGGGTTCTACATGGAACCTAAAACGGTTCTACCTGGAAACAAAAACGATTCTCCTATTGGGACAGCCGAAGAATCCTTTTGGAACCCTTGTTTCTGAGTGTAGTGTTGTTGGTCTCCGCAAGAGTGCACTTGTTGAACTTGTCTTCAGACCATTTAGGACTTTTTCAGTATCTTAAATATCACACATTTCCCAAAAGGAAAGAGCAAATGAAAAAAATATATTTTCATTATCAGACCAGCGAGGTACAAGTGAGATGTGAGGGCTAAACTGCCCGCCTCTGTCTCGTCGCGTGTAATCAATCATGGGCCTTTCCTCAGTCGCTTTGATCTGAAAACAGCTCTAATCTGTGGTCATTGTTGCCATAGTAGATTGTTTGCCAAACTATTAACATAACTGTCAGCCCAAATCAGAAAAATAATCTCATCACTCTGGACAGATGCGGTTCCCCTGCATTATTGATACGGTCATCTCAGAGTGATAGTAAATTATAAAACATAGTTCTATTTACAAAGAGAGATTGGCTGGGTCCTTGAGATTGAGTGGGTGGGACAGGCACTTCCAGGAAGTGAGATATAGCCAGTTCAGAAAAAATAACACATTTCCTGTCTTTTTGGGGTCACCTCACCCCATGGGCCTACTTCCTCTCTGAAAATGAATCTCCCAAATACACACAGGACTGAATTCTCAAAGTGCCTCCACTGGCACCCAGGCCCTGACACTTAATATCAGATTTTTACCTTCCTGTTTTTATTGCATAGCGGTGTGGCCAGGGTTGACCTTCAAGGCAAGGCAATTGGTGTATTAACTCTTGAATGTAATGCCACATTCACATACCAACATTTAGCCCACTACTTTGTGTAAGTATACGTATCCTTTCGTAGATGCTTTTATAGTGACCAAATTAAATTTAAATTAATCAGACTTGCTCAATGTGAAAAAGAAACAAGCTACCCTGAGTAGGAAAAGGATTTTAACGTTTACATTACTACACATGTTGTACCTTCCAGAAAGGTCATGGCCCAGATAGTGCAATGTATGTTTATTTAACAGCTCTTCCAACTGCATCAGCCTGCCTTTGTATTTTAGTGTGACCAATGGAAAAACTGCAACCTTAGATTACAATGTTTTATAACCAGAAAAGTGTGGAGGCTGATGGTTGGTGTAAACTTTCAGGTTCAACATGTCCCAGATCCTTGAAGAAATTACATGTCTGAAATGTTTCCACTGTCAGAGTCTAGGTGATGTGGGTAAGGCGGAGTCAGGCGCAGGACACAGAGATTAGTAATAATAGTAACTTTACTCAAAAATAATCTTCCAACAAGAAGAACGAAAATCCAGAATCACATAAACGAAACAACTGACAACAATAAACACGCACAAAACCATGATGATTCAAGAGGGTTAAATAGGGAAATAATACAAACGTAATGGGAACCAGGTGTGTACAATACAGACAAAACAAATGGAAAAAGAAATGTAGATCGGTGAAGGCTAGAAAGTCGGTGACGTCGACCGCCGAATGCCGCACGAACAAGGAGAGGCACCAACTTCGGCAGAAGTCGTGACATCCACTTGACTTTTGTGTCACTTAAGAGTGTTCCTAGGTACTCAAATGACAAAAAAAATGTCTGACCGGTAGCCAGACTTTCTTTTTTGGAAACATGTGTCCATCGCTGGCACAGGACAAAATTTGGCAAGATACATAACAACCGATTACAAGATCTGGCATATGGAATCACAAACAGCTCCCTACTCAGTGCATCAGGTCTGTGCCATCTTCTTCATGGACAAAAAAAAGAAACATGATTGATGTACAGGAGTGATTGCTGAGAATGATCCAGATAAAAATGAATGGGCAGTAGTGCAGCAGTACACCCTTGGCTGTGGGTGACCCTGCACTGTAAGGGCGTCTTTTGGACATTGCATAGACATAGATATGTAGCACTATCATGGTACTGTGGTAACCTTTAATTTAGCTTTTACTCAATAGCTATTTTCCCTTCTCTTCTGCTCCCCTTGAACTGTGCACAGGACCTAACTCTGTCATCTCAGTCTTCATTCTGTCCTGGGTTCTCAGACTTTCAGATTTAGAAGCCATGTACATCACTGATCTAAGATATAAATGCACAATGAGTGAAGTAAATGTGCTATGTCACAATTGATCATCTTTTGAGTGGAAAATAAATGTCTGAATCAATTAAGTCTTGGCCTGAGCAGCATTTACTCAGGACAGTGGGAAAGCTTGGAATGAAACTCAGGCCTGAGTTTGATACATTTGTCCTTATTATCCCTATTGATGTTTACATTTCTTTAGGCCTGTAACTACATGGACACCAGGCAGTGACAGAGGTACTATGACCTCCTTCAATCCATAATTTACACCTGTTAGTTGACTCGCCCATTGTTTGTGAGTATACTCAGGCTTAAAGGTTAACAAAAGAGAAGCAGGCCAAGCTCTGCTGCTGTGACAACGGATCAATGTCAAGTAAATAACCTTTTCTACCTTATTTCCCGAGCAGTATCGATCTGTTTCTTCCCCTCCTTCTCCCCCTCTCCATTCCATCCCTCCTCGTGTCTCTTTGCTTTCCAACCAACAAGGGACCCTCAACCATGTTTCATATTAGATGTGTAAAGTGGCAGTTTGTGTCAGACCATTTTTTGGTAATTTTCTTTACAATACGGGAGGAGAATAAATTATTTCAGACATGCACGTCTGATTTATTTCCTGAATTAATTTGTTTTCTTTAGCTTGTGTCAGACTGCTCCCAGGTTGCACAGTGGTTTAAGACACTGCAAGAGGTCATGGGTTGGGGATCCTTTCAGGCTTTTCTACCTCATTTAGTCTCTTGGTTAGGTTATGATCCATCATCTAGTTCATACAGAATACCAGATAGAGAGATGGTGAGTTTGCTACTTCATCAGAAGCAATAACGTAACAACCTTGTAACATGTCCCTGCAATCAGATCATCCTGTCATGTTATGTTTATGGAAATGTATGAGAAGAGTGGGATTTGAATTTGAAATGTTACTAAGCCATTTTAGGCTTGTGTTAAATGTTGAACTAACATTGTTTTAGAAATCATCATGTCAAACCCACGTTAACTGTGTAGTGAGATCTACTTACATGGCTGAAAAAAAAGCCAGATGGGATCGGATCCTAAATGCCTAAAAACTCGGCACCCTTGTTTTCTTTGTGAGGATTGGTGTCCAGTGAACTGGCATTGATTTCCCTAGGCCTGTGCAGATCCCACTCCAACTTGAGTGACCATCAATCCTTTTCCTTGTGATGACACTGCACTAAGACCAGCCTGATAAATGTGCCCTGTGCTGTGACTCTTTCACCGGCTAATACACGCAAGTGTTAGGTTGTAAGCTTTTACGCTCACACTTTCTTTAACAGCATGTTGCTCATCAGATAAATGATGGCTTGCTATTAGTGACTAATGAATAACACAATTAGATACTGATTACCCTAGTAATAACCTTTCTTCCATCAACTAGAGAACTATATCCCCTTATGCTCATTCCCGTGATTTGGTAATTCGCCTTTAAATAAATGATTCCTGAAATACCTCAATATATCTATCTATATTGTACCATATTATACCGTAATGGAGAAATACAGCTGAGTAACTCCAGACACAACAGAGTCCTCTTAGAGGCCTGTCTGGCTGGGTTAATCCTCTGTGGAAATGTGTCCTCAGTTGAACTTGTAAACACAGTTGTGTACATCTGTGCCCCAGACACAGTTAGATCCTGAACCTCTATTGATTTTCTCAGGCAACAACAGGGGAGCCAGATAGTAGTGAAACAGAGGTTGAATAGGAGAGTGTTCTCGCCATTATGTTACAAGAGCCCCTAGATCTGTGACATGGTCAGAACAAACACAATTAGTAGTGAGAGAAAATCTCAAACCAAAAAATTGAATGAACATACATACTTAGTGAGATGGTTGTTGGGTAAGAATATACTGAGAATTTACTTAAAGGTACCGCTTACAGGTCTGGACTTTTGGCACAATGTCAAAGCCGGTGGAAGTGAGAGTAATTGCACTCCTGCACTTGAAAGCGATTTATCTTGTGCACAATACTCTACGAGCGTACTAGACTGACAGCTGTCAGGAGTGCCTGCTCAGAATTGCATGGACAATTTAAATATTATTCTGCTCTGGAGTTGTATAATCATGTAAACATTAGTGCTAGCAGCAAACTACTCGCATCCTATTCAGTACACAGATAACATGACATTGGAAAATGCTTAGTTCAATAATGGAAATGTACATCTCACGCACGTTAGCTAGTAAACCAAACATAGCCTATAGCTTTGGTCCAAATTACTTTCAGTTGCAGCAACTGTTTTGTCATGGCACAGATGTTGGCTAAACTAAGATACAAACGTCAACCAACATTTGAAAATGACATACAGTACCAGTCAAAAGTTTGGACACACCTACTCGCTTTTCATTGTTTTTACTTGTTCTACATTGTAAAATAATAGTGAAGACATCAACACTATGAAATAACACACATGGAATCATGTAGTAACCAAAAAAAGAGTTAAACAAATCAAAATATGTTTTATATTTGAGATTTTTCAAAGTAGCCACCCTTATCCTTGATGACAGCATTGCACACTCTTGGCATTCTCTCAACCAGATTCATGAGGTAGTCACCTGGAATGCATTTCAATTAATTAACAGGTGTGCCTTGTTAAAAGTTAATGTGTGTAATTTCTTTCCTTATTATTGTGTTTGAGCCAATCAGTTGTGTTCTGTCAAGGTAGGTGTGGTATACAGAAGATAGGCCTATTTGGTAAAAGACCAAGTCCATATTATGGCAAGAACAGCTCAAATAAGCGAAGAGAAAGACAGTCCATCATTACTTTAAGACATGAAGGTCAGTCAATGCGGAAATTTTGAAAGTTTCTTCAAGTGCAGTCGCAAAAAACATCAAGCTCTATGATGAAACTTGCTCACATAAGGAGCTCCAATGGAATGGAAGACCCAGAGTTATCTCTGCTGCAGAGGATAAGTTCATTAGAGTTACCAGCCTCAGAAATTGCAGCCCAAATAAATTCTCGCAGAGTTCAAGTAACAGACACAGCTCAACCTCAACTGTTCAGAGGAGACTGCGTGAATCAGGCCTTCATGGACGAATTGCTGCAAAGAAACCACTACTAAAGGAACCAATAAGAAGAGACTTGCATGGGCCAAGAAACACAAGCAATGTACCGGTGGAAATCTGTCCTTTGGTCTGTGAGTCCAAATGTGCGATTTTTTTGTTCCAACCACTGTGTCTTTGTGAGATGCAGAGTAGGTGAACAGATGATCTCCGCATGTGTGGTTCCCACCGTGAAGCATGGAGGAGGAGGTGTGATAGTGTGTGGGTGCTTTGTTGGTGACACTGTCTGTGATTTATTTAGAAGGCACACTTAACCAGCATGGCTACCACAGCATTCTGCAGTGAAACGCCATCCCATCTGGTTTGCGCTTAGTGGGACTATAATTTGTTTTTCAACAGGACAATGACCCAACACACCTCCAGGCTATGTAAGGCTATTTGACCAAGAAGGAGAGTGATGGAGTGCTGCATCAGATGACCTGGCCTCCACAATTCCCTGACCTCAACCAAATTGAGATGGTTTGGGATGAGTTGGACCGCAGAGTGAAGGAAAAATAGCCGACAAGTGCTCAGCATGTGTGGGAACTCCTTCAAGAGAGAATGCCAAGAGTGCTCAAAGCTGTCGTTAAGGCAAAGGGTGGCTACCTTGAATGATCTAACATCTAAAATATATTTGGACTTTTGACTGCTACTGTAAATATATCAATATATTATATTATCTTACATTTGAACCCAAGCTAGTGCCAGAAATGTTCATACTTTAGCAATAAAAATGATTTTGCAAATGACAGCTGTTTACTTCATTACTAGAGAAATGGGCCTGCATTTCATAAACACCATTGAATGAATAAGATGATCAAATCAGTGGTTTAGTTTCCATTCAGATGTATACAAACACCCAACAATGAATCATCAAACTCCACCACCCACAACATCAACATCCTAGTATATCCAACCTTTTAGACATTTTCTGTAGTAGCAGTAACATTACTGTCTTCCTATTGCTAATCATCTGAGTGACATTTTGTTGTACAATGTGGCAGTAGCTAGTTCTTATGTCTTTGGCATAGAATGTTTTTTAAAAATAAGAATAGAATATGTTTCTAAACACTTCTACATTAATGTGGATGCTACCATGATTACATATACTGTAATCCTGAGTGAATCGTGGATAATGGTGAGTGAGAAAGTTACAGACGCACAAATATCATACCCCCACAAAAATGATAGCATGTCTTGGGGGTATGACATTTGTGCATCTGTACATTTCTTACTCTTCATTATTCACGATTAATTCAGGATTATCCATAATCTCGGTAGCAACCACATTAATGTAGAAGTGTTTAGAGACCTATTCTATTCTTATTTACAAAAAAAGTGACTCCAAAATGACACAATACATTATTTAGAAGAAAATTAAACGCACACCTATTTAGGCGAGGTGCTGGCTAGCAGAGTAGAAAACTTGA
>NC_034177.2:27228834-27264081 GCF_002021735.2 Oncorhynchus kisutch | reverse complement strand
CTCCCTCCCTCTCTCTCTCTCTCTCCCTCTCTCTCTCTCTCTCTCTCCTCTCCCTACCTCTCTCTCTCTCTCTCTCTCCCTCTCTCTCTCTCGTTTCACCTCTTGGCGTCAGACATTGTTTGCTCCCGGCTGTAGGGGTGAAGGCTTTGACCCTCCATTACCATGGTAATGACCACAATGGTGAAGTCTTAGCATGTTGACTGAGCTATGCAGTGTTTAGAAAACTGCTGAACCCCAGTGTTTCACTGTGGCCATTGTCAGGTTTCTACCCCAAACAAAGGAAATAAAGCACAGCACAGAGCCAGTAGGTTAGTATGGCCACCTGAACAACATTGTTGTTGGAACCACCGATTCCCCAATTTCATGATATCCAATTGGTAGTTACAGTCTTGTTCCATCGAGGTGAAGGTCGAGAGCCATGCGTCCTCCGAAGCACGACCCTGCCAAGCTTGCTTAACCCGGGAAGCGAGACACACCAATGTGTCGGAGGAAACACTGTACAGCTGGCTACTGAAGTCAGTTTGCCGGTTGCCCGGCCCGCCACAAGCACAATGGGACAAGGAAATCCCTGTCGGTCAAACCCTCCCCTAACCCGGACGACGCTGGGCCAATTGTGAGCCGCCTCATGGGTCTCCTGTGACAGGTGAACTATGCAGAAATCACTTTGCCATTTTCTGGTTGCTAAAATTCCAATAGTTCGCCTAATTTCAATTTATGACAAAACAAGCAAGTATAGTGTAGAGAATAATTGTTCCATCTAAACCGCTGTTAAATATATTTTCCATAACCAGCTGTTTTGAAGTTGGTGTACAAAACCCGAAAGTAAAAGATGCAAAAATGAAACTTACGAACGTGAAGCATAGAAATAGCGCATGTAGAACATATCTACAGCTAATTAGACTTGCTTTCAATGAGAATGACAGATCTATAACTAACATTTCTATGTGAATTTGGTAATACATATTGCAGATTTAATGATCAACCAGATTCACATTAGAGTTTACTTTAGTTTCTAGACCCTCAGCTGGGTGTGTCTAGGGAGGTGTGTACATCCATCGAATATGCCATTTAGACTAGGTAGAGAGACTAGTAGTCATCTAGTTATTGACTCATAAATAATCAGAACGGCACGTGAATCATTCTCTAAGCACTTCCTGTTTCTGTGGCCAGAGGGAGAAAAACAGGGAGAGATTTGTGGGTGACTTATACTGAGAGTTGGCAGGCAGGCCTTCAGCTAAT
This sequence comes from Oncorhynchus kisutch, assembly GCF_002021735.2. NCBI lineage: Eukaryota > Metazoa > Chordata > Actinopteri > Salmoniformes > Salmonidae > Oncorhynchus > Oncorhynchus kisutch. The sequence goes on along the minus strand of NC_034177.2, from coordinate 27,262,842 downwards.
GAAGGCAAAGTTCAAAATTGTGATGTCATTAGTTCTCTCTGCCCACTCCCTCCCTCCAACAGGAAATTAACTTATGACATAGAGCAGACAAAAGCTTGGTCAAAGGAATCTCTTTCTTTGCTCTTTTTTTCTGAAGGGAGAGATAGATGGAATAGATAAAGAGAGCAAGCTGGCAGGATAAAGGGAGAGTTAAGATAATATATAAAATAGAAGAGTAGGCAATATGAAGCACCATGCTGCATACATCACTACCTCGTTGTCACTTAAGTATATTGAATAATTTTTACTTCTGACTCTCATCCTATAGAAACCTCCGGTAATTGATACCAAATGTCTTCACAAAGACCAATTAAATGTCACGTAGCTTTTTTTTAAGGTAGAGATGACTAAAAGCCATTTATCTGTCCACGTTGAGCGAGACTGAAGATGTAAGCTCTGCATCAACCAAGCTGTTCCTGTGAATAAAACTCATAGTATAATGAAATCTTTCTACTAGTTTGAGGGCCCCTCATTATTTCACTAGTCGCACGTGTGTGTGTCTGCCTATGTGTCTGGTCAGCCCCTGCCTGGTCAGTGTGTGTTTGGCCCGCATGGTGAAATGGCAGACAGCTGCTGGCCACCAGAGCGCCACTCAGGCGCTATAGTGGGAGGCTGTGTGTGTGTGTGTCCAGAGCCTCCTCAGCCCTGACGTGTCGGGACGCAGAGTAGTCGTCCCTCTCCCAGGACAAGCAGGCTATTCATCAGAGGGCTGTGACTGGGAGATAGGCCCTGACTGTCCCTCCACTAGACCAACACACAGCACTGCATTCATCACCACCCCAATACACTCAATCCCTGAATACACATGACGCAGACAGATCACAGCACAGCAGCCCTCACTCAGCACTTAGACTATCCTGATTCCTTACGTTGACTACATATAGGGAACATCTGAACGTACATTAACATTGGCATTACTGTCTGGGTATTGTAATAGCACAGTAATTGCACATGTCTATAATTGGCCATATCTGGCACACAGAGAGTAGGCAACCCAGGGTCTGTTCTGGCAGTGGAACAGGGAACCAGGAGTGTTTGATATCTCATCATGAGACTAACAAGGTGCCGGAGTCAATGGAGTGTATTCATGGATGGCTAGGGAAGCCAGGCTTACCCAAATATTTGACCAATCTTTTTATGTTTTACAATTATAACATAATTTATCTTTCTCTTTTCTGTCAATTTGCAAGTGGGTGAATCTCAATGGAGAAATGATCAGATCGAGGGGAACAGACCCATCTGTCTCAGTATGTATAGACCATGTATCTGATGCTGTCTGGAACAAAATAGTATGACATGTTACCGCTGTAGCATTTGATTGATTGATGCCATCAAGCATTTGGCCTCCCTTGATAAAAAAATGATAAAATAATTAGCCAATCAGCATTGAGCTGAGCTCAACTGTTGGTTGTCCTGGCAACAGCAAAACTCCTCTCAATGTAGACCAGTCTGGAATTGGCTTCACACCAATCAAATCACAGCCTAAGCGAAACGTCATCCTTGTCAGACAAACTTGTCTGTTGATTTCATGTCCTGCAGTAGCTAGCTTGTCTCTTTCCTAGGCCATGGATGGAGAAGTGGATTTGGACATGTGGTTTTGACTTAATTCTCTGTACAGGCAATGATTATGATGCCGATTCTGATCTAACCATAAATGAATATATTGTGCCACTGGTCTGAGACGACTGAAGTTCAATATGTAGTCTAGTAGCTGGTGCATTGTTCCCATACCAGGAAGTTAGGGTTAAAAACTCAACTAAAATTGAACCAACATGAAAGAGAGGTGGATGGCATTGGTGTTCAACTAGTCTACAAGTAGGGTGAGTCAACTTAATTGTATTATATATTATACCTGCACGCACATGCACACACACACACACACACACACACACACACACACACACACACACACACACACACACACACACACACACACACACACACTCACTCACGGAAATCAGTACCATGGACAGCCACATACACACTGTTCAAAAGTTTATGGTCACTTCAAAATGTTTTTTCCATTAAAACAACATCAAATTGATCAGAAATACAGTGTAGACATTGTTAATGTTGTAAATAACTATTGTAGCTGGAAACGGCTGACTTGTAATACATAGGCGTAGAGGACCATTATCAGCAACCATCACTCCTGTGTTCCAATGGCACGTTGTGTTAGCTAATCCAAGTTGATCATTTTAAAAGGCTAATTGATCATTAGAAAACCCTTTTGCAATTATTTTAGCACAGCTGAAACTGTTGTCCTGATTAAAGAAGCAATTAAACTGGCCTTTAGAATAGTTGAGTATCTGAAGCATCAGCATTTGTAGGTTCGATTACAGGCTCAAAAGGGCCAGAAACAAAGAACTTTATTCTGAAAACTCGTCAGTCTATTCTAGTTCTGAGAAATTAAGGCTATTCAATGCGAGAAGTTTCCAAGAAACTGAAGCTCTCGTACAACGCTGTGTACTACTCCCTTGACAGAACAGCGCAAACTGGCTCTAACCAGAATAGAAATAGGAGTGGGAGGCCCCAGTGCACAACTGAGCAAGAGAACATTAGAGTGTCTAGTTTGAGAAACAGACGCCTCACAAGTCCTCAATTGGCAGCTTCATTAAATAGTACCCGCAAAGCACCAGTCTCAACATCAACAGTGAAGAGGCGACTCTGGAATGCTGGCCTTCTAGGCAGAGTTGCAAAGAAAAAGCCATATCTCAGACTGGCCAATAAAAATAAAAGAGTAAGATGGGCAAAAGAACACAGACACTGGACAGAGGAAGATTGGAAAAAAGTGTTACGGACAGACTAATCTAAGTTTGACGTGTTCGGATCACAAAGAAGAACATTTGTGAGACGCAGAAAAAATGAAAATATGCTGGAGGAGTGTTGACGTCATCTGTCAAGCATGGTGGAGCCAATGTGATGGTCTGGGGTTGCTTTGGTGGTGGTAAAGTGGGAGATTTGTACAGGGTAAAAGGGATCTTGAAGAAGGAAGGCTATCACTCCATTTTGCAACGCCATGCCATACCCTGTGGATGGCTCTTAATTGGAGGCAATTTCCTCCTAGAACAGGACAATGACCCAAAGCACAGCTCCAAACTAGACAATAACTATTTAGGGAAGAAGCAGTCAGCTGGTGTTCTGTCTATAATGGAGTGTCCAGCACAGTCACCAGATCTCAACCCTATTGAGCTGTTGTGGGAGCAGCTTGACCGTATGGTACGTAAGAAGTGCCAATCAAGCCAATCAAACTTGTTGGAGGTGCTTCAGGAAGCATGGGGTGAAATCTCTTCAGACTACCTCAACAAATTGACAACTAGAATACCAAAGGTCTGCAAGGCTGTAATTGCTGCAAATTGAGGATTCTTTGATGAAAGCAAAGTTTGAAGGACACAATTATTATTTAAATTAAAAATAATTATTTATAACCTTGTCAACGTCTTGACTATATTTCCTATTCATTTTGCAACTAATTTCATGTATGTTTTCATGGAAAACAAGGACATTTGTAAGCAACCTTGATTGGACTAAATTGTTTTTATTATCTTTAAGTTTGTTTTCTGTTTATTAAGCTAAGCATATATAGCCTTTTTGAATTGATGATGTTTGAAGTGGTGCTGGAATAGCAGAGACAGTGCTCCTGTTGTCTTTGTGCTGACTTGCGGTAACTCTGTGGTTCTAAATCAGTAGTTGTTTAGTAAACTGTCAAACATGAACTTGCTTGACCATGCTGAAGGTCATAACTGTTTGTTACATGCTATATTTGCTTTGTGGACTTGAACGGACAGATGTTCCTCCCCGGTGTTGTGATGAAACAAACGTATGTGTAGTTGACTTTATTCTGCAGTAGCAGCTGTGACTGTTGTCTGTTTGTTGTCTCAGCCTTATTGTATATCACGCTGGTGTATGAATGAATGGGTTATAGAGCAAACAATGCAATTATCACAACATGGGTTGTAATATGTATTTTTACTGGCTTGGCTTCCTCAGTGGTTTTATACACACACCGCTACTGGCCATGGTGGGGGTGGTACATGTTTTACTGACTTGGCTTCCTCAGTGGTTTTATACACACACCGCTACTGGCCATGGTGGGGGTGGTACATGTTTTACTGGCTTGGCTTCCTCAGTGGTTTTATACACACACCGCTACTGGCCGTGGTGGGGGTGGTACATGTTTTACTGGCTTGGCTTCCTCAGTGGTTTTATACACACACCGCTACTGGCCGTGGTGGGGGTGGTACATGTTTTACTGGCTTGGCTTCCTCAGTGGTTTTATACACACACAGCTACTGGCCGTGGTGGGGGTGGTACATGTTTTACTGGCTTGGCTTCCTCAGTGGTTATACCCACACACCGCTACTGGACGTGGTGGGGGTGGTACATGTTTTACTGGCTTGGCTTCCTCAGTGGTTTTATACACACACAGCTACTGGCCGTGGTGGGGGTGGTACATGTTTTACTGGCTTGGCTTCCTCAGTGGTTATACCCACACACCGCTACTGGACGTGGTGTGGGTGGTACATGTTTTACTGGCTTGGCTTCCTCAGTGGTTATACCCACACACCGCTACTGGCCGTGGTGGGGGTGGTACATGTTTTACTGGCTTGGCTTCCTCAGTGGTTATACCCACACACCGCTACTGGCCGTGGTGTGGGTGGTACATGTTTTACAGGCTTGGCTTCCAGTATCTGTAATGGGGGAGAACGACAGAGATAGTCAGGTCAGGATGTGTTATAATGGGTTTTAGACGGGGGAACCTCTGCTGACCGTATAAATAACCACACTGTGAACAGATAGACACTATCTCCACTGCATGGAACCCTGTCCCCACACCCTGTCCATCTGGGCTGGGGAGGGAGATAGCCATGGGCAGGAGGGCGGGAGACAGAGCTGTAGCTTCTACACCTGCATTGCTTGCTGTTTGGGGTTTTAGGCTGGGTTTCTGTACAGCACTTTGAGATATCAGCTGATGTACGAAGGGCTATATAAATACATTTGATTTGATTTGATTTGATTTGATTTAGCTCTCTCGGTCGTAAATGATCAGCCCTGTGACCTGTGCCCTGTGCCCTGTGCCCTGTGTGGCATTGCTCTTGGATAGAGGCCTGGGTGCTGAATAGACAGATAAATAGTGGCAAGGAATGAGAGGCCCCTCTGGTATAGGCAACATTGACTCTCCCTCTCTTAATAAACACACATATGGACTAAGGTGGACAACGCGAAGCCAGGCAATAAATCAGAAAGTGGAGGCGTCTCACAATTAACCAATCAGGCGTAGCTAATATAGCTTGGAGACAGAGAGAGAGAGAGAGAAAGTGAGAGAGAGAGAGAGAGAGAGAGAGAGAGGGAGAGGGAGAGGGGGGGAGAGAGAGCCCCATGCCAGACTTGTCTTACCACTCTGTACTAGGGGAGGGAGGGGATACCGGTCATGGGGGCACTCCAAATATTGGTTTATTTTCAAAGCATCCCATAGTGAGTGGGTGGCTGTGTTTGCTCTGGGCTGGCAGATGGAGCCTGTGCTGTTAGGTGTCAGCTGTGTTTGCTCTGGGCTGGCAGATGGAGCCTGTGCTGTTAGGTGTCAGCTGTGTTTGCTCTGGGCTGGCAGATGGAGCCTGTGCTGTTAGGTGTCGGCTGTGTTTGCTCTGGGCTGGCAGATGGAGCCTGTGCTGTTAGGTGTCAGCTGTGTTTGCTCTGGGCTGGCAGATGGAGCCTGTGCTGTTAGGTGTCAGCTGTGTTTGCTCTGGGCTGGCAGATGGAGCCTGTTCTGTTAGGTGTCAGCTGTGTTTGCTCTGGGCTGGCAGATGGAGCCTGTGCTGTTAGGTGTCAGCTGTGTTTGCTCTGGGCTGGCAGATGGAGCCTGTGCTGTTAGGTGTCAGCTGTGTTTGCTCTGGGCTGGCAGATGGAGCCTGTGCTGTTAGGTGTCAGCTGTGTTTGCTCTGGGCTGGCAGATGGAGCCTGTGCTGTTAGGTGTCAGCTGTGTTTGCTCTGGGCTGGCAGATGGAGCCTGTGCTGTTAGGTGTCAGCTGTGTTTGCTCTGGGCTGGCAGATGGAGCCTGTGCTGTTAGGTGTCAGCTGTGTTTTGTAGTTATTTAACTGTCCTGGAAGGTATTGAGTCTGGTATATGGAGTCAGCCTGCCCTGGCACTGGGGAATTTGACAGTCTAACATTATGGAAGTAAGTGTTCTTTCTGAAGGGTACTACAACCGAGTATAACATCTGGAACTTTGTTCAACAAACTCTGGGTATCCAATTAATACAAGATAACACAGCTTGTCTGTAAAGGAATAATTAACTAACCCTCTCTCCTTTTCTCTGCAGAACGTTCTGGCCAAGGCCCTGTACGACAATGTGGCTGAGTCTCCAGACGAGCTGTCCTTCCGGAAAGGTGACATCATGACGGTACTGGAACGGGACACCCAGGGTCTGGATGGCTGGTGGCTCTGCTCTCTGCATGGACGCCAGGGCATCGTCCCTGGAAACCGCCTCAAGATCCTGGTGGGCATGTATGACAAGGCTGGGCAGCAGCAGTCTCCACTCCCCCATGCCTCCCAACCTGGCCCTGCCCAGAGCCCGAACCAGCTGGCCTTCCCCCCGCAGAGTGCCTACTGCAAGCCCTCCCCCTCCTCCCAGTACACAGCCATGCACCCTGCCTTCTCCAACCCTGGGCCTGTCCCCGCCCTACCTGACAGCATCTACATGATGCCCCCCAACCATGGCAAGCCTTCTTCTTCAAGCCTGTACCAGATACCCATGGGCCCCCAAGCCCCACCCAAGGCCCCCATGCTCTCCCAGAAGAAGTTCCACGCTCCTGTTCAGGACATCTATCAGGTGCCTCCCTCAGCAGGAGGGCCTGGTCCTGGGCAGGATATCTACCAGGTTCCCCCCTCACTGAACCAGACTCAGGACATCTACCAGATCCCCCCCTCCATAGAGAAGAGGAGCTGGGACTCCTCCAAACCTCTAGGAAAGGTAAGTCTGTTTTGAAAAATATTGCACATTACACAACAAACCCGTTCCTCTAAAATCTTAAATACAGACTTGTTAGACATTTAGGTCCACAATAGCTAGTTTAGGCTCTCATTGTCATCTGACCTCATCCTGGTTGGGATATGTTTGGTATCCTGTTATTGTTTCTCCCTCACTTCCTCTGTCTGTTGTTCTCACTCAACAACAGCTCAAGGCTCCATGTCATTTTCAAAGCCTCAGGAGAGGAGAGGAGGGATGGGGAGAGCAGAGGGGGGATGGGGAGAGCAGAGGGAGGATGGGGAGAGGAGGGATGAGGAGAGGGGGGATGGGGAGAGGAGAGGGGGCATGGGGAGAGGAGAGGAGGGATGGGGAGAGCAGAGGGGGGATGAGGAGAGCAGAGGGGGATGGGGAGAGGAGGGATGGGGAGAGGGGGGTTGGGGAGAGGAGGGGGGATGGGGAGAGGAGGGGGGATGGGGAGAGCAGAGGGGGATGGGGAGAGGAGGGATGAGGAGAGGAGGGATGGGGAGAGGAGGGATGAGGAGAGGGGGGATGGGGTGGGGAGAGGAGAGGGGGATGGGGGAGGGGGGAGGAGAAGGGGGATGTGGAGAGGAGAGGGGGATGGGGAGAGAAGGGGGGATGGGGAGAGAAGGGGGGGATGGGGAGAGGAGAGGGGGGATGGGGAGAGGAGAGGTGGGATGGGGAGAGGAAAGGGGGGATGGGGAGAGGAGAGGGGGATGGGGAGAGGAAAGGGGGGATGGGGAGAGGAAAGGGGGGATGGGGAGAGGATAGGGGGGATGGGGAGAGGAGAGGGGGGATAGGGAGAGGAGGGGGAGGATGGGGAGAGGAGGGATGAGGAGAGGGGGGATGGGGAGAGGAGAGGGGGGATGGGGAGAGGAGAGGGGGCATGGGGAGAGGAGAGGAGGGATGGGGAGAGCAGAGGGGGGATGGGGAGAGCAGAGGGGGATGGGGAGAGGAGGATTGGGGAGAGGGGGGATGGGGAGAGGAGGGGGGGATGGGGAGAGGAGGGGGGATGGGGAGAGCAGAGGGGATGGGGAGAGGAGGGATGAGGAGAGGAGGGATGGGGAGAGGAGGGATGAGGAGAGGGGGGATGGGGTGGGGAGAGGAGAGGGGGATGGGGGGAGGGGGGAGGAGAAGGGGGATGTGGAGAGGAGAGGGGGATGGGGAGAGAAGGGGGGATGGGGAGAGAAGGGGGGGATGGGGAGAGGAGAGGGGGGATGGGGAGAGGAGAGGTGGGATGGGGAGAGGAAAGGGGGGATGGGGAGAGGAGAGGGGGATGGGGAGAGGGGGATGGGGAGAGGAAAGGGGGGATGGGGAGAGGAAAGGGGGGATGGGGAGAGGATAGGGGGGATGGGGAGAGGAGGGGGGATAGGGAGAGGAGGGGGATGGGGAGAGGAAAGGGGGGATGGGGAGAGGAGGGGGGGATAGGGAGAGGAGGGGGGTGGGGAGAGGAAAGGGGGGATGGGGAGAGGAAAGGGGGGATGGGGAGAGGAGAGGGGGGATAGGGAGAGGAGGGGGATGGGGATGGGGAGAGGAAAGGGGGGATGGGGAGAGGAGGGGGGATGGGGAGAGGAAAGGGGGATGGGGAGAGGAGAGGAGGGATGGGGAGAGCAGAGGGGGATGGGGAGAGCAGAGGGGGATAGGGAGAGGAGGGATGAGGAGAGGGGGGTTGGGGAGAGGAGGGGGGATGGGGAGAGGAGGGATGAGGAGAGGAGGGATGGGGAGAGGAGGGATGAGGAGAGGGGGTATGGGGAGGGGGATGGGGGGGAGGAGAAGGGGGATGGGGAGAGGAGAGGGGGATGGGGAGAGGAGAGGGGGGATGGGGAGAGGAGAGGGGGGATGGGGAGAGGAAAGGGGGGATGGGGAGATGAGGGGGATGGGGAGAGGATAGGGGGGATGGGGAGAGGAGAGGGGGGATGGGGAGAGGATAGGGGGGATGGGGAGTGGAGAGGGGGACATATATTGGAATAAAGAATGTTTTTTAAATAATTCAGGTATCTATCTGCTGGGGTTGGGTGAGTAAGCATTTTGCTCTGTTAGGCAGCAGGCTGGAAGGGGGGGGTACCAGTACCAGCCAGTGCGGGTAACAGTAACAGTACAGTTTGTTGTGGCTGGTATTCTCCAGGGAGTGCCCCCCAGGCCTGCCTTAGAGCACTGAGCCATGTGTGAGAGCAGCGCTGGAAGTGAAGTGTGATGATGATGATGGAGGAGTGATTGGGCGGCAGCAGCAAGGTGCACCTGGTCCCTGCAGGAAGGGGCGTATCACATGAGATGTCTCACCGTCTTAAGTCCCCACAGACTGTACGATTTTAGGCGTTTATGCAACGATTTTGCCGTCTCAGACAAAATTTCCACTTCATGGGGCAAATTCTTAGGTCATTAACGATTGTTGGACGTCTTGGCTCGTTCAGTGTGACAGAGTCGCGGTCTGCCGATTAGGTACCGCTACGTTCAGTCGTAGGCTCCGACAAATGTTTAGCCTTTATCGTGTTTATGGCTGGTGCTACGAGCCGATCCCGGTGACTGACAAATAGGAACAAGGCTGGCACTTGAATATGCACACAAGAATACGATTATTGTGAATAGTCAGACTAATATAATAGTTTGATTAATGCTTTGCAAGAAGAAACATTTCACTAGCAATCCTGTTTACATGACGCACAAACTCACCAAAATACACGTTCTACCACAGCGACCATGTTATTTTGGGGAAGCCAATGATTATGATATATATATATATATATATTTGACCTTTATTTTATTAGTGAAGACATAGTGTCTCCTTTTCAAATGCGCCCAGTTGATTCTGAGTTTGTATGTAAAAACTATTTCTAACATGGATATTTTCAGTTTTTCTGAAATCACTACACTCACAGTGCTGGTACTTGCACGGGTCAAATAGACCCCTGCAGTTGATGTAGCCTATGTTGGCTGATATAAATACTTGCAGAATGTGATGACACAGTTGATGTAGCCTATGTCGGCTGATATAAATAGTTGCAGAATGTGATGACACAGTTGATGTAGCCTATGTCGGCTGATGTAAATAGTTGCAGAATGTGATGACACAGTTGATGTAGCCTATGTTGGCTGATATAAATAGTTGCAGAATGTGATGACACAGTTGATGTAGCCTATGTTGGCTGATGTAAATAGTTGCAGAATGTGATGACACAGTTGATGTAGCCTATGTTGGCTGATATAAATAGTTGCAGAATGTGATGACACAGTTGATGTAGCCTATGTTGGCTGATATAAATACTTGCAGAATGTGATGACACAGTTGATGTAGCCTATGTTGGCTGATATAAATAGTTGCAGAATGTGATGACACAGTTGATGTAGCCTATGTTGGCTGATATAAATAGTTGCAGAATGTGATGACACAGTTGATGTAGCCTATGTTGGCTGATGTAAATAGTTGCAGAATGTGATGACACAGTTGATGTAGCCTATGTTGGCTGATGTAAATAGTTGCAGAATGTGATGACACAGTTGATGTAGCCTATGTTGGCTGATATAAATAGTTGCAGAATGTGATGACACAGTTGATGTAGCCTATGTTGGCTGATATAAATACTTGCAGAATGTGATGACACAGTTGATGTAGCCTATGTTGGCTGATGTAAATAGTTGCAGAATGTGATGACACAGTTGATGTAGCCTATGTTGGCTGATATAAATAGTTGCAGAATGTGATGACACAGTTGATGTAGCCTATGTTGGCTGATGTAAATAGTTGCAGAATGTGATGACACAGTTGATGTAGCCTATGTTGGCTGATATAAATAGTTGCAGAATGTGATGACACAGTTGATGTAGCCTATGTTGGCTGATGTAAATAGTTGCAGAATGTGATGACACAGTTGATGTAGCCTATGTTGGCTGATATAAATAGTTGCAGAATGTGATGACACAGTTGATGTAGCCTATGTTGGCTGATGTAAATAGTTGCAGAATGTGATGACACAGTTGATGTAGCCTATGTTGGCTGATGTAAATAGTTGCAGAATGTGATGACACAGTTGATGTAGCCTATGTTGGCTGATGTAAATAGTTGCAGAATGTGATGACACAGTTGATGTAGCCTATGTTGGCTGATATAAATAGTTGCAGAATGTGATGACACAGTTGATGTAGCCTATGTTGGCTGATATAAATAGTTGCAGAATGTGATGACACAGTTGATGTAGCCTATGTTGGCTGATGTAAATAGTTGCAGAATGTGATGACACAGTTGATGTAGCCTATGTTGGCTGATATAAATAGTTGCAGAATGTGATGAAACAGTTGATGTAGCCTATGTTGGCTGATATAAATACTTGCAGAATGTAATGACACAGTTGATGTAGCCTATGTTGGCTGATATAGATAGTTGCAGAATGTGATGAGACAGTTGATGTAGCCTATGTTGGCTGATATAAATACTTGCAGAATGTGATGACACAGTTGATGTAGCCTATGTTGGCTGATATAAATAGTTGCAGAATGTGATGACACAGTTGATGTAGCCTATGTTGGCTGATGTAAATAGTTGCAGAATGTGATGACACAGTTGATGTAGCCTATGTTGGCTGATGTAAATAGTTGCAGAATGTGATGAGACAGTTGATGTAGCCTATGTTGGCTGATGTAAATAGTTGCAGAATGTGATGACACAGTTGATGTAGCCTATGTCGGCTGATATAAATAGTTGCAGAATGTGATGACACAGTTGATGTAGCCTATGTTGGCTGATGTAAATAGTTGCAGAATGTGATGACACAGTTGATGTAGCCTATGTCGGCTGATTTAAATAGTTGCAGAATGTGATGACACAGTTGATGTAGCCTATGTCGGCTGATGTAAATAGTTGCAGAATGTGATGACACAGTTGATGTAGCCTATGTTGGCTGATGTAAATAGTTGCAGAATGTGATGACACAGTTGATGTAGCCTATGTTGGCTGATGTAAATAGTTGCAGAATGTGATGACACAGTTGATGTAGCCTATGTTGGCTGATGTAAATAGTTGCAGAATGTGATGACACAGTTGATGTAGCCTATGTTGGCTGATGTAAATAGTTGCAGAATGTGATGACACAGTTGATGTAGCCTATGTTGGCTGATATAAATAGTTGCAGAATGTGATGACACAGTTGATGTAGCCTATGTTGGCTGATGTAAATAGTTGCAGAATGTGATGACACAGTTGATGTAGCCTATGTTGGCTGATATAAATAGTTGCAGAATGTGATGACACAGTTGATGTAGCCTATGTTGGCTGATGTAAATAGTTGCAGAATGTGATGACACAGTTGATGTAGCCTATGTTGGCTGATATAAATAGTTGCAGAATGTGATGACACAGTTGATGTAGCCTATGTTGGCTGATGTAAATAGTTGCAGAATGTGATGACACAGTTGATGTAGCCTATGTTGGCTGATGTAAATAGTTGCAGAATGTGATGACACAGTTGATGTAGCCTATGTTGGCTGATATAAATAGTTGCAGAATGTGATGACACAGTTGATGTAGCCTATGTCGGCTGATATAAATACTTGCAGAATGTGATGACACAGTTGATGTAGCCTATGTTGGCTGATGTAAATAGTTGCAGAATGTGATGACACAGTTGATGTAGCCTATGTTGGCTGATGTAAATAGTTGCAGAATGTGATGACACAGTTGATGTAGCCTATGTTGGCTGATATAAATAGTTGCAGAATGTGATGACACAGTTGATGTAGCCTATGTTGGCTGATATAAATAGTTGCAGAATGTGATGACACAGTTGATGTAGCCTATGTTGGCTGATATAAATAGTTGCAGAATGTGATGACACAGTTGATGTAGCCTATTTTGGCTGATATAAATAGTTGCAGAATGTGATGACACAGTTGATGTAGCCTATGTTGGCTGATGTAAATAGTTGCAGAATGTGATGACACAGTTGATGTAGCCTATGTCGGCTGATATAAATAGTTGCAGAATGTGATGACACAGTTGATGTAGCCTATGTTGGCTGATGTAAATAGTTGCAGAATGTGATGACACAGTTGATGTAGCCTATGTTGGCTGATGTAAATAGTTGCAGAATGTGATGACACAGTTGATGTAGCCTATGTTGGCAGATGTAAATAGTTGCAGAATGTGATGACACAGTTGATGTAGCCTATGTTGGCTGATGTAAATAGTTGCAGAATGTGATGACACAGTTGATGTAGCCTATGTTGGCAGATGTAAATAGTTGCAGAATGTGATGAGACAGTTGATGTAGCCTATGTTGGCTGATGTAAATAGTTGCAGAATGTGATGACACAGTTGATGTAGCCTATGTTGGCAGATGTAAATAGTTGCAGAATGTGATGACACAGTTGATGTAGCCTATGTTGGCTGATGTAAATAGTTGCAGAATGTGATGACACAGTTGATGTAGCCTATGTTGGCTGATGTAAATAGTTGCAGAATGTGATGACACAGTTGATGTAGCCTATGTTGGCTGATATAAATACTTGCAGAATGTGATGACACAGTTGATGTAGCCTATGTTGGCTGATGTAAATAGTTGCAGAATGTGATGACACAGTTGATGTAGCCTATGTTGGCTGATATAAATAGTTGCAGAATGTGATGACACAGTTGATGTAGCCTATGTTGGCTGATATAAATACTTGCAGAATGTGATGACACAGTTGATGTAGCCTATGTTGGCTGATATAAATAGTTGCAGAATGTGATGACACAGTTGATGTAGCCTATGTTGGCTGATATAAATACTTGCAGAATGTGATGACACAGTTGATGTAGCCTATGTTGGCTGATATAAATAGTTGCAGAATGTGATGACACAGTTGATGTAGCCTATGTTGGCTGATATAAATACTTGCAGAATGTGATGACACAGTTGATGTAGCCTATGTTGGCTGATATAAATAGTTGCAGAATGTGATGACACAGTTGATGTAGCCTATGTCGGCTGATGTAAATAGTTGCAGAATGTGATGACACAGTTGATGTAGCCTATGTTGGCTGATGTAAATAGTTGCAGAATGTGATGACACAGTTGATGTAGCCTATGTTGGCTGATGTAAATAGTTGCAGAATGTGATGACACAGTTGATGTAGCCTATGTTGGCTGATATAAATACTTGCAGAATGTGATGACACAGTTGATGTAGCCTATGTTGGCTGATATAAATACTTGCAGAATGTGATGACACAGTTGATGTAGCCTATGTTGGCTGATGTAAATACTTGCAGAATGTGATGACACAGTTGATGTAGCCTATGTTGGCTGATGTAAATACTTGCAGAATGTGATGACACAGTTGATGTAGCCTATGTTGGCTGATATAAATAGTTGCAGAATGTGATGACACAGTTGATGTAGCCTATGTTGGCTGATATAAATAGTTGCAGAATGTGATGACACAGTTGATGTAGCCTATGTTGGCTGATGTAAATAGTTGCAGAATGTGATGACACAGTTGATGTAGCCTATGTTGGCTGATATAAATAGTTGCAGAATGTGATGACACAGTTGATGTAGCCTATGTTGGCTGATGTAAATAGTTGCAGAATGTGATGAGACAGTTGATGTAGCCTATGTCGGCTGATTTAAATAGTTGCAGAATGTGATGACACAGTTGATGTAGCCTATGTTGGCTGATGTAAATAGTTGCAGAATGTGATGACACAGTTGATGTAGCCTATGTTGGCTGATATAAATAGTTGCAGAATGTGATGACACAGTTGATGTAGCCTATGTTGGCTGATATAAATAGTTGCAGAATGTGATGACACAGTTGATGTAGCCTATGTTGGCTGATATAAATAGTTGCAGAATGTGATGACACAGTTGATGTAGCCTATGTTGGCTGATATAAATAGTTGCAGAATGTGATGACACAGTTGATGTAGCCTATGTTGGCTGATATAAATAGTTGCAGAATGTGATGACACAGTTGATGTAGCCTATGTTGGCTGATATAAATAGTTGCAGAATGTGATGACACAGTTGATGTAGCCTATGTTGGCTGATATAAATACTTGCAGAATGTGATGAGACAGTTGATGTAGCCTATGTTGGCTGATATAAATACTTGCAGAATGTGATGACACAGTTGATGTAGCCTATGTTGGCTGATATAAATAGTTGCAGAATGTGATGACACAGTTGATGTAGCCTATGTCGGCTGATATAAATAGTTGCAGAATGTGATGACACAGTTGATGTAGCCTATGTTGGCTGATGTAAATAGTTGCAGAATGTGATGACACAGTTGATGTAGCCTATGTTGGCTGATATAAATAGTTGCAGAATGTGATGACACAGTTGATGTAGCCTATGTTGGCTGATATAAATAGTTGCAGAATGTGATGACACAGTTGATGTAGCCTATGTTGGCTGATATAAATAGTTGCAGAATGTGATGACACAGTTGATGTAGCCTATGTTGGCTGATGTAAATAGTTGCAGAATGTGATGACACAGTTGATGTAGCCTATGTTGGCTGATGTAAATAGTTGCAGAATGTGATGACACAGTTGATGTAGCCTATGTTGGCTGATATAAATACTTGCAGAATGTGATGACACAGTTGATGTAGCCTATGTTGGCTGATATAAATAGTTGCAGAATGTGATGACACAGTTGATGTAGCCTATGTTGGCTGATATAAATAGTTGCAGAATGTGATGACACAGTTGATGTAGCCTATGTTGGCTGATGTAAATAGTTGCAGAATGTGATGACACAGTTGATGTAGCCTATGTTGGCTGATATAGATAGTTGCAGAATGTGATGACACAGTTGATGTAGCCTATGTTGGCTGATGTAAATAGTTGCAGAATGTGACGACACAGTTGATGTAGCCTATGTTGGCTGATGTAAATAGTTGCAGAATGTGATGACACAGTTGATGTAGCCTATGTTGGCTGATATAAATAGTTGCAGAATGTGATGACACAGTTGATGTAGCCTATGTTGGCTGATGTAAATAGTTGCAGAATGTGATGACACAGTTGATGTAGCCTATGTTGGCTGATATAAATAGTTTCAGAATGTGATGACACAGTTGATGTAGCCTATGTTGGCTGATGTAAATAGTTGCAGAATGTGACGACAGAACTGAAGCAAACCGTACAATCTGGCCAGGTTGATATCAATATTTTAATTTGGGAACATCGCACAGTGTGACGTGTTTTTCATCACAAAATACTGAATCTAACGTACGGTAGGTCTGCAGGTCGGCCTTTAGACCTGTCTGCTGCTGCCATAGAAAGGGAATTAGAACACAGATACAGTATGGGATCTCTGTGGCCTCTCCTCTCACCCCACAGCAGGTCTGTCTACGAGACATGACCACAGGGCTTTGTCCTTCACAGAGGGGGCTAGAGATGGGCCTCTGCATGGTTGAGATCTGCCTGTCAATAAGGCCAGCTATCTGTCAGATACAGAAGTACAGACGTTCACAAAGAGAAGGAACAGAGAGTTAAACAGTAGTATCTGGCAAAACAAACATTGCCTTTGTGTTCCCTTGCTGTGAGTGTGTTAAACCTATGTCCTATCCCCAATGATGTATGGGTGCAACTTCAAAACAATCTGAAACCGAGAGGAGAGTACCAGCTGTAGAAAGAGGGAGTGATTTGAAGACAAAACAAACACACGTGACAGTTGGATTGAGGCGACATGAGGGACATAAGAGAAAGGGATTAGAGAGGAGTACAAGGCCAGGGCTCACAGAGAAACAGTGGACTGGCCGATGAGGAGCTCCCGCCCGGTGATAAGACAGAGGTCTCCCAACAGAGTTCACACTCCAGCCCAGAGCAGAGTGTTTCCAAATGTTGGCTGATTCTAGAGTGTTGCCTCAGTCTGGTGGAACTCTCTAACTGTCATATAGTGTCATCCCAACAGCAGGCAGTACAGGAAGTAGAGCAGGAGGAGAGCAAGTACAACTAGTAGGGAGTAATACAAGTGAAAATCCTGTATCTCACCACAGTCCCACAGTAAAACATTATAAATATGGAGAGATCTGAAATGGCTAACATGATGGTCCAGTGGTAGAGATTGTTGTCAAAGTAATTCCCTCTTAAGGCTGTGCTGTGCAGGTTATTTTATGCACATATTTACCTTGAATTAATGACCTGTATTGTTAGTACTTGTTCTTGTAACCCGAGGTGAACCCTTCCATTCCGCCCCCCTTGGACACTGAGCCAACACACACACACACACACACACACACACACACACACACACACACACACACACACACACACACACACACACACACACACACACACACACACACACACACACACACACACACACACACACACACACACACACACACACACACACACACACACACACTGGGATGAAGACTAATTTGGGAATGAGGGAAAACACCGGCATTGTCTCAGCATCCTCTGCTGCTCAACTGGAGGAGGTAGAGACTAGTACAAAGACAGTTACACTTGGCAAACATCTGATAAGCAGGAAGACAACACAGCTTGTCTGTAAATGTAAAGGAATAACACACACTCAGAATCTTACTCTAGACCCATGTCACTAGTGTTAGATTGTTATGCTGCTATCTTGATTTTGTGTGCTGACCACCTCAGCCTTTTCCTTAGATGAACCGGCAACAGTTGAGCAGGTTGGAGAGGTGAGGAGGTTGGTAAAATACCCAGTTGGTACGACGAGCCTTCCCCAGACTGGCAGGGGGGCACCCTGATCCCAGTCAGCTGTGCCAGCCAAGCCTGGTCCAGGCCTGGGGACAGGGGATGGGAGACGGGGGCAGGAGGTGGGAGGGGGTTGCGGAAGGCCAAGCAGCAGCTGGAACAACTGTGATTGGTTAGCAGGCCTTACATCAAAGAGGATGTCTTTTGAATGGGTGTGGCCCTGGCACACTCCTTCAAGGGCCTGGAATTCTCTCCCTCCTTCCCTCATCAGCCCCCCCCTGTCCTCGTCCTCTCCATTCTCTCAGCCCCCCCTGTCCTCGTCCTCTCGATTCGCTCAGCCCCCCCTGTCCTTGTCCTCTCCATTCGCTCAGCCTTCCCTGTCCTCGTCCTCTCCATTCTCTCAGCCCCCCCTGTCCTCGTCCTCTCTATTCGCTCAGACTTCTCTGTCTTCGTCCTCTCCATTCTCTCAGCCCCCCCTGTCCTCGTCCTCTCCATTCTCTCAGCCCCCCCTGTCCTCGTCCTCTCTATTCGCTCAGCCTTCCCTGTCCTCTTCCTCTCCATTCTCTCAGCCCCCCCTGTCCTCGTCCTCTCCATTCACTCAGCCCCCCTCTGTCCTCGTCCTCTCCATTCACTCAGCCCCCCTGTCCTCGTCCTCTCCATTCTCTCAGCCCCCCCTGTCCTCGTCCTCTCCATTCTCTCAACCCCTCCCGTCCTCGTCCTCTCCATTCTCTCAGCCCCCCTGTCCTCGTCCTCTCCATTCTCTCAGCCCCCCTGTCCTCGTCCTCTCCATTCTCTCAGCCCCCCTGTCCTCGTCCTCTCCATTCTCTCAGCCCCCCCTGTCCTCGTCCTCTCCATTCTCTCAGTCACCACTCTCGGACCGACTCAGTGTTTTTCAGTTTTCTACCTAATCCATTTATTGGTCTGCCACGTAGCCACTCAAAAACAACCCCCACCTCTCATTCAAACCATGGCAACTGCTTAACCCAGCCAGAGAAACAAACAAGTCAACAATTCACCGCTGTCTATCTGTCCTCTTCCCATCTGATAGAGAAGACAGAACCTGAGTGGCCTCAGTAAACACCCAGCTGTGTTAGAGCTGAAAACACCACTGTACTCTCTGTCTCTGAAACCCAATTAATCAGAAAGGATATATTTCATCCAGACTCTTTGCTATCGCCCTCAGTACCTTTAGCAGGGTTGCTATAAGAGGTCATGACCTGGCTCCTGTATGTCTATAGGAGAATCCACTGATTTCCTGATATGTGCTAAATGCTAAGCTGACAGGGGCTTGAGAGTTGCACCACTCAGACATTGAGGAGGAATGACTCCACTGGGACTGGAGCTACCACGTGATCTTTTACAACCTTCTCTCCTGCTACTGTCTACAAATGATTTCAAAGTACAGTGTGTGTCTGTGACTGACATGTTCAAAGCAGAACTCACTGCTATTGTGTGAGGCTGACGGTTGGTGCAGAGGTGGAGTTGAAGTGCGATCTGTTTGAGGCTGGGCTCCTTTGATTAGGGCCATCGAGGTAGATCCAAGCCTTCTTATCACCTGCAGCCTCTAATGACCCTGTGTGCAGGTGAGAGACGCTGTGATAAGGAGCCTGGCAGCCGGGGGCTAACAGCACATCTGCTATGGGACTCAGCTCCTCTCCTCCCCTCTGCACTGCACCTGTGGAAAAAGGTGGCAGATTGAGATTCTATTGGTGGTTTTGTGGGCTGCCTGTTCTGAAAGTAAATGTGTAATCTCATGAGTGTTTAAAGAGACCTGGCGGGCGCTCACTTGAAATGTAGGGAGGAGAAGGGGGGGGCTTATCTGCAGGAGCAGGCAGGCTTGTTGGGGAACGTTTCTTCATGGAGTGAGGGAGGGAGGATGGGGGTGGGTGAGGCATCAGGGGAGAGAGAATGAAGGTGTGTGTGACCTGCTAAAGAAATGGCTGCGTGCTGTTGCCTATTTAGCACATAAATATACTAGATACACGTGTGTCTGTGTGCGCGCTTGTGATGGATGATGTGAGGAGAGGGAATGCGGGCAGGGAACAGAGAGAGATGGATGGATGTACAGCCGAGGAGTCACTCTCCCGCAGGCTAGAGCAACAGTCTAAAAGCAGCTGCCGGTCCGAAGAGCAGAAATGAGCTCATCCATAGAGATGAGACGGCTGCTGTGTGTTCCTGTTAGTGCCTCGCAGGCTTGTACTTTTGTGGCCTTCTTTATCTGTAACCACACATTCCTGTGTGCACTACCTCTCTCTGTGCCTCACTCCCACACGGCCCCTGTAGCTTTACCTCATCTAGTTTCAGCCTGGGAGCCAGAGGAGCTCTTCTGTGCGCTGCCACACACCCCAGCCATGCACTATCACACTACCACTTATTTATTTCTTCACTCCCCTTCTATATCTCTCCTCCCACACTCTCCCTCCCATTCTCTGTCTCTGTAAGCGGAGAAGTCCTTCTCCTAATGAAGAAAGCGCTCCTGTCTGATTGTGTTAATGTAGGCAGTCCTCTGCAGCCCTCTGGGGTTCGTGTCTCCGTAGCGCTGAGATTAAAAGAGTGTCTCCCGCATTGTGTGCTTCTCTAAAAGGTCCTCTGATTCAGCCCACATCACTGTACTGCCCGGGCAGTGACAGGGAGGGGGGGGGGGAGTCACTGCATTGGGCAGCGAGTGACTCAGTAAGCATCTCACTAGGCATCTCTGCACAGTGTCCCAGTATGCACTCAGAATGTTGTGGGACTGTGTATAAACAGAGGCTCCAGATGTGAGTGTCCCTGCCCAGCTGCTCTGTGCTGTGCTCTGGGAAGGGAACACTGGGAGGGGTGGGAGGCTGTGGTTGGAGTCCCATTCTGGGGCAGCAGGTGGTTAGAGCGTTGAGCCAGTAACTGAAAGGTTGGTAGATCGAATCCCCGAGCTGACAAGGTACACATCTGTCATTCTGCCATTGAACAAGGCTGTTAACCCACTGTTCCTAGGCCATCATTGTAAATAAGAATTTGTTCTTAACTAACTTGCCTAGTTAAATAAAGGTTAAAAAATTAATAAATACAACAATTCTGTCCCCCCCAGCCTGAGCTCATGCTGGGATGCAGCTTTGATGGCTCTGCCTCCACTCAATGGGGCCCGAGCTTTAGAAGCCCAACTTGAAGTGTGTGGGGATGAAGTAGGACTGAAGTGGTTGGGTTAGTCTTTATAGAATCAGAGTTCACTCTTCTAGTACATGGCATGTGGGCTCATTGGTCAGCAGCACTGAGGGATGTCTAGAGTACAGCCTCACTACGGACCCAGGTGAATCTATATGCAATCTATCTGTTGCTGCTCAATGGAAGTTGCTCTGGATAAGTTGAGTTTCACGTTTTCTCTGTAGATGTGACACAGTCTGAGTAAGGAGGTCAGTGAGTGTGTGAGTGTGTGTTTAAAAGCCTTGTTTCTTGCCTGCCAGGTCTCCCCTCCATTACCTACTGTGGACTCATTGTCTGCTCTGATACTGTAGAGAAAGGGGAGAGAAAGTGAGTATCGGAGACAAAGGGAGGGAGTGCAGAGGGAATCACAGGGGAAACATTGCCCTGAGCAGTGGAGCGCTGATGGGAATAGACTTTTTGGGCTGGTCCTGTTATTACCTCCCCACAAAGCCTACATCAGATAGTCGGGAGGGATGGGGAAAGCCTACATCAGATAGTGGGGAGGGATGGAGAAAGCCTATATCAGATAGTGGGGAGGGATGGAGAAAGCCTACATCAGATAGTGGGTAGGGATGGGGAAAGCCTACATCAGATAGTGGGGAGGGATGGAGAAAGCCTATATCAAATAGTGGGGAGGGATGGAGAAAGCCTATATCAAATAGTGGGGAGGGATGGGGAAAGCCTATATCAGATAGTGGGGAGGGATGGAGAAAGCCTACATCAGATAGTGGGGAGGGATGGGGAAAGCCTACATCAGATAGTGGGGAGGGATGGGGAAGCCTACATCAGATAGTGGGGAGGGATGGGGAAAGCCTACATCAGATAGTGGGGAGTGATGGGGAAAGCCTACATCAGATAGTGGGGAGGGATGGGGAAAGCCTACATCAGATAGTGGGGAGGGATGGGGAAAGCCTACATCAGATAGTGGGGAGGGATGGGGAAAGCCTACATCAGATAGTGGGGAGGGATGGGGAAAGCCTACATCAGATAGTGGGGAGGGATGGGGAAAGCCTACATCAGATAGTGGGTAGGGATGGGGAAAGCCTACATCAGATAGTGGGGAGGGATGGAGAAAGCCTATATCAAATAGTGGGGAGGGATGGGGAAAGTCTATATCAGATAGTGGGGAGGGATGGAGAAAGCCTACATCAGATAGTGGGGAGGGATGGGGAAAGTCTACATCAAATAGTGGGGAGGGATGGGGAAAGCCTACATCAGATAGTGGGGAGGGATGGGGAAAGCCTACATCAGATAGTGGGGAGGGATGGGGAAAGCCTACATCAGATAGTGGGGAGGGATGGGGAAAGCCTACATCAGATAGTGGGGAGGGATGGGGAAAGCCTACATCAGATAGTGGGGAGGGATGGGGAAAGCCTACATCAGATAGTGGGGAGGGATGGAGAAAACCTACATCAGATAGTGGGGAGGGATGGGGAAAGCCTACATCAGATAGTGGGGAGGGATGGGGAAAGCCTACATCAGATAGTGGGGAGGGATGGGGAAAGCCTATATCAGATAGTGGGGAGGGATGGGGAAAGCCTATATCAGATAGTGGGGAGGGATGGGGAAAGCCTACATCAGATAGTGGGGAGGGATGGGGAAAGCCTACATCAGATAGTGGGGAGGGATTGGGAAAGCCTACATCAGATAGTGGGGAGGGATGGAGAAAAGAGAAAGGGGTTAGCAAGGGACATGGGCCTTCCCCTTAGCGTAAAAAGCAGATCCCCAGAAGCCTCTCTCTCTGTGATCCAGTGGTTTCTCATCAAAGGGATGGGATATCACAGGAGCCAGGGGCGTTCTTTGTTCTGGGCTGGGGGAGTCAAAAGGCCAGAGAGAGAGAGAGGCCAGATTATAGGTCAGAGTGGAGGGACACAGGGTTCACACACGAACCACATCAGCTCAACACCAACTCCTGACTCCTGAGTGGTGTCATTAGTGTGAGGATGTGTGTAGCCATGTATGGGTGTTTATATGTGGTGTGTGAGGTTGGCCTTATTAGTGAGTAGTAAACCTAGTGGTCATGGCTTTAATAGGGGCTGGCTCTTTGATGTTTTCATGGTCCTCTCAGTAGGGTCAGGGATAGAAGGGACCAACCTTGAGTAAGGAGACAGGAAATACATAAAGCTTGAAATAATAGGGAACTCAGGCTATGTTCTAGTGTCAATAGTGCATTCATGTAAAAAAGCAAAGCCTAACACTGCTTATTGCACAGTCCAAACAACATGGAAGCATTTCTATTCCCACTTGACACTCTCTCTACCATAGAAATTACAGATGAATAGATTGATAGTGAACTATTCTCCTGTTCTTATCCAACGGTGCTGTGACTAATACCCTGTCACTGCTAGGAGACCTCTCTCACTGCGTTTCCACGATGACACAGTCACTGACATTTTCTTCAACATTTTTTTCAACATTTAACCTTTTATTTAACAAGCCATTTGAGACATACCTACAGTGCCTTCCGAAAGTATTCGGCCCCCTTGAACTTTGCGACCTTTTGCCACATTTCAGGCTTCAAACATAAAGATATAAAACTGTATTTTTTTGTGAAGAATCAACAACAAGTGGGACACAATCACGAAGTGGAACGACATTTATTGGATATTTCAAACTTTTTTAACAAATCAAAAACTGAAAAATTGGGCGTGCAAAATTATTCAGCCCCCTTAAGTTAATACTTTGTAGCGCCACCTTTTGCTGCGATTACAGCTGTAAGTCGCTTGGCGTATGTCTCTATCAGTTTTGCCCATTGAGAGACTGACATTTTTTCCCATTCCTCCTTTCAAAACAGCTCGAGCTCAGTGAGGTTGGATGGAGAGCATTTGTGAACAGCAGTTTTCAGTTCTTTCCACAGATTCTCGATTGGATTCAGGTCTGGACTTTGACTTGGCCATTCTAACACCTGGATATGTTTATTTTTGAACCATTCCATTGTAGATTTCGCTTTATGTTTTGGATCATTGTCTTGTTGGAAGACAAATCTCCGTCCCAGTCTCAGGTCTTTTGCAGACTCCATCAGAATGGTCCTGTATTTGGCTCCATCCATCTTCCCATCAATTTGAACCATCTTCCCTGTCCCTGCTGAAGAAAAGCAGGCCCAAACCATGATGCTGCCACCACCATGTTTGACTGTGGGGATAGTGTGTTCAGGGTGATGAGCTGTGTTGCTTTTACGCCAAACATAACGTTTTGCATTGTTGCCAAAAAGTTCAATTTTGGTTTCATCTGACCAGAGCACCTTCTTCCACATGTTTGGTGTGTCTCCCAGGTGGCTTGTGGCAAACTTTAAATGACACTTTTTATGGATATCTTTAAGAAATGGCTTTCTTCTTGCCACTCTTCCATAAAGGCCAGATTTGTGCAATATACGACTGATTGTTGTCCTATGGACAGAGTCTCCCACCTCAGCTGTAGATCTCTGCAGTTCATCCAGAGTGATCATGGGCCTCTTGGCTGCATCTCTGATCAGTCTTCTCCTTGTATGAGCTGAAAGTTTAGAGGGACGTCCAGGTCTTGGTAGATTTGCAGTGGTCTGATACTCCTTCCATTTCAATATTATCGCTTGCACAGTGCTCCTTGGGATGTTTAAAGCTTGGGAAATCTTTTTGTATCCAAATCCGGCTTTAAACTTCTTCACAACAGTATCTCGGACCTGCCTGGTGTGTTCCTTGTTCTTCATGATGCTCTCTGCGCTTTTAACAGACCTCTGAGACTATCACAGTGCAGGTGCATTTATACGGAGACTTGATTACACACAGGTGGATTGTATGTATCATCATTAGTCATTTAGGTCAACATTGGATCATTCAGAGATCCTCACTGAACTTCTGGAGAGAGTTTGCTGCACTGAAAGTAAAGGGGCTGAATAATTTTGCACGCCCAATTTTTCAGTTTTTGATTTGTTAAAAAAGTTTGAAATATCCAATAAATGTCGTTCCACTTCATGATTGTGTCCCACTTGTTGTTGATTCTTCACAAAAAAATACAGTTTTATATCTTTATGTTTGAAGCCTGAAATGTGGCAAAAGGTCGCAAAGTTCAAGGGGGCCGAATACTTTCGCAAGGCACTGTATGTGTGGTGTTGCCAGGAGATGCTGAAGAGAGATTTTACATGGGGGTTGTAGACAAAACACCCTGACAGAGAGCGAAAGAAAGAGAAAAAGAGAGAGTTGCAGAGAGTGATGCTCCCAGCCAGTCACGGTCTGCCCAGTCACGGCCTGCCCAGTCACGGTCTGCCCAGTCACGGTCTGCCCAGTCACGGCCTGCCCAGTCACGGTCTGCCCAGTCACGGCCTGCCCAGTCACGGTCTGCCCAGTCACGGTCTGCCCAGTCGCCCAGTCACGGCCTGCCCAGTCACGGCCTGCCCAGTCACGGTCTGCCCAGTCACGGCCTGCCCAGTCACGGCCTGCCCAGTCACGGCCTGCCGTTAATTAGGGCCTGAGTTAATTAGGGCCTGATTAATCCTGCAGCCCGGACCAAGCAACCAGGGATATGGGGCTGTAAATCCACACACCCCACCCTGCGTCAGCGTCTCAGCCCCCCACACCCCCACGGGCTCCACTACAGTCAAGCATTACTGCACTACTCCCATTTATTGCTGCGGCTGGGACAGATATTAGTTCTGATCTAGGTCACACACCAGCTGCTTGGAAAGTTTTAGGTTAAACAACCCTAGTTGTGAGGGAGGATTATGACCTTATTTAAGAGCATTCTCGGAATTGAAACCCTTCGTCACTACTCTATCCAGGTGAAGTAGTCAGTTTGAATATCCCCACATATATTTATAAATATGCAGTTTACCACATACTTATAGGATAAAATTACTACCTATCGGACAAATTTGAATGGGTCTTCTTCCTATATCCTGTAGTCTGTAATCTGTGTGTTTGAACTGTCCTATACCCTGTAGTCTGTGATCTGTGTGTTTGACCTGTCCTATATCCTGTAGTCTGTGATCTGTGTGTTTGACCTGTCCTATATCCTGTAGTCTGTGATCTGTGTGTTTGACCTATCCAATATCCTGTAGTCTGTGATCTGTGTGTTTGACCTGTCCTATATCCTGTAGTCTGTGATCTGTGTGTTTGACCTGTCCTATATCCTGTAGTCTGTGATCTGTGTGTTTGACCTATCCAATATCCTGTAGTCTGTGATCTGTGTGTTTGACCGGTCCTACATCCTGTAGTCTGTGATCTGTGTGTTTGACCTGTCCTATATTCTGTAGTCTGTGATCTGTGTGTTTGACCTATCCTGTAGTCTGTGGTCTGTGTGTTTGACCTATCCTATATCCTGTAGACTGTGATCTGTGTGTTTGACCTGTCCTATATCCTGTATTCTGTGATCTGTGTTTGGCCTGTCCTATATCCTGTAGTCTGTGATCTGTGTGTTTGACCTGTCCTATGTCCTGTAGTCTGTGATCTGTGTGTTTGACCTGTCCTATATCCTGTAGTCTGTGATCTGTGTGTTTGACCTGTCCTATATCTTGTAGTCTGTGATCTGTGTGTTTGACCTGTCCTATATCCTGTAGTGTGTGGTCTGTGTGTTTGACCTATCCTATATCCTGTAGTCTGTGATCTGTGTGTTTGACCTGTCCTATATCCTGTAGTCTGTGATCTGTGTGTTTGACCTGTCCTATATCCTGTAGTCTGTGATCTGTGTGTTTGACCTATCCTATATCCTGTAGTCTATGATCTGTGTGTTATACCTGTCCTATATCCTGTAGTCTGTGATCTGTGTGTTCGACCTGTCCTATATTATGTAGTCTGTGATCTGTGTGTTTGACCTGTCCCATATCCTGTAGTCTGTGATCTGTGTGTTTGACCTGTCCTATATCCTGTAGTCTGTGATCTGTGTGTTTGACCTATCCTATATCCTGTAGTCTGTGATCTGTGTGTTTGACCTGTCCTATATTCTGTAGTCTGTGATCTGTGTGTTCGACCTGTCCTATATTCTGTAGTCTGTGATCTGTGTGTTTGACCTGTCCTATAACCTGTAGTCTGTGGTCTGTGTGTTTGACCTGTCCTATATTCTGTAGTCTGTGGTCTGTGTGTTCGACCTGTCCTATATTCTGTAGTCTGTGATCTGTGTGTTCGACCTGTCCTATATTCTGTAGTCTGTGATCTGTGTGTTTGACCTATCCTGTAGTCTGTGGTCTGTGTGTTTGACCTGTCCTATATCCTGTCATCTGTGATCTGTGTGTTCGACCTGTCCTATATTCTGTAGTCTGTGATCTGTGTGTTTGACCTATCCTGTAGTCTGTGGTCTGTGTGTTTGACCTGTCCTATATCCTGCCGTCTGTGATCTGTGTGTTCGACCTGTACTGCGTCCAAGCCACACTGCCTACATCTCTCCATCCCTCTCCCTCTTCGCCATCTTTGAGTGGGCGGTGGTGTAGATGAGGTCACTCTTCTCTGACAGCCATGCCACTCTACCACTGAGGAGGACCCAGGAGCTGGGTTGCTATGACACAGCTGCAGCCTGCCATGTCCTGTGCTGTGCTGGGCTGGGCACTGGCATCACAGCTGATCATGCCTGTAACCTGTGCAGCTGTGAGGCAGTGGTTACACGCCCCAGTCTCTCATGTCTAGGGAAAGATGAGGAAAAATAACATGGAAGAGAGATGCTTGGTGGGGAGATCATCATCTGCTGTTTGAAGCTGGTGTACAAAATCATCTACCCCTGTCCTCCGTCCCCCCTACACATCTATCGAATGGTCACAGATGGCCCCTCATCAGGCTGAGATGGGGGGGGGGGGGATCTGTGGAGTAATTATCCTGCACGGTCGGCCTCCTAATCCTCACGAAGAAAAAAATATGTGTGAAGTTACTTCAACTCCCCTCAGCGTTTGGACTTTGACCCTAGGATAAAACACTCAGGGCTTTATTATTCATGGCCTAGTCAGGACCATAGAATAGATTTAGGAATTAGAATACTAGAATGAGCCGTCTTATGATGGGATAAAGGTCAGCCATTTTGGTCAGGGAGTTGGTCAACCATGGTTTGCCAGTGCTGTGATAAGATATTGTGTAAAAAAATATGAATTTGAGGAATTTATCTGCACTGTGTTTGTTAGCTAGCTAGCCAGCTGTGTTTGTTAGCTAGCTAGCCAGCTGTGTTTGTTAGCTAGCTAGCCAGCCACTTTTAGAGGAATGATTCCATAAATATGTTCAAATGAACTGCTAATATGCCAGCAGTCAGTCCTCAGCCAAATGTTTTCCACACACATAGCTACGTGTAGCCTACTTAGACACCGGGTCCCCACATTTTCCAATCTCCCACACCATATAGGCTGAAGCCATAGGGCTCTTTTCACAGGTTATATTTCTCTATGTGGGAACATTGTGAACAGTAGGTCAGGATTTTAAACTGGTTACATGTATATTGAACGACCCAGCAGCTTTTCAGCATGTTTTGTTATATCTGTATAGCAAAAAATCAACAACGAAGTTGGCCCTTTTACAATGGGGGTCAATGGGAAAGAATGTTTGTTTTCCTCAATTTGTGTGTGTGGTCGAGGGGAATTCCTTCTTATGACATGAATCCCGACCCGGAGTGTAGCACTCACAGCTTTCCAAGAAAACAACAATTTTGACATTTATGGTCCGTTTGCATATATTTTATCAGCTATTTATACAGAGAATTGGTATAAAACCCATATAAACTGTATTTATAATTACACAACAATGTTTTAGGTTGACAATTGTATTACACCATTTCTGTTATACAACGAGTGAGTCTAATCCTGGATGCTGATTGGTTAAAACCTAATTCCAGCCGGTGTCTATTCCACAAATTACCCCCAGCTAAATCTATGACGTTAAAATGCCTATTTACTCTGTTCCATCTGACTGCACAATCCACTGTCTCATCAGCTCAGCCAGGCAATTTATGTACAAGATCTACACTATAAAAAGCATCTAGACATTATCTTACATTTCATTTAGACTAACATTTAGTTTTCAACAGCAGATATTTGTATAAACCTTGCTGTCTGTCTCTCTGACATTTGCAACATTGTTTCAATATTGAAAATCAATCTCCAGCTGTCCCATAGTAATGAACGTGTTGGGAGTAGCGACGAGGCAGACTGGCTGGCAGCTTTTCTCAGCCAGTCGAAATCATGAATCAGCAAAGTTTTTATGGATATACTGTATATGAAGAAATATCAATAGAAGAACAGGAAATTAAGCTAGGTTGCTGTCATACCAACTTTAGTTTGAAGTGATTGTGTTAGCTGTGTAGTTGGCCATCTCTTCTGAACAGTGTCCTGGCGAGAGAGAAAATGTTCTATGCCAGGCGAAATCGCACATCATTAGCTCATTGTTATGGATGCATCCCCCCCAAAATCACTAGAAAACCGCTTAAACAAATGCAAATGCAGTTACTTTGCTGTTAGTCTGGCTACACTACACTAGCAAGCAAGGAATAAGAACGTTGCCAGCCATGGCAACCGAACCGATAGAAAGAACAACCAGCCTGCTTGAGTAGCAATATATCTTGTGGAAGGATGAAATAGTATAAATAAATTCATTAAAATAACGTTTTTTATGAAAATATGTCAATCAAATCAAATCAAATCAAATTTATTTATATAGCCCTTCGTACATCAGCTGATATCTCAAAGTGCTGTACAGAAACCCAGCCTAAAACCCCAAACAGCAAGCAATGCAGGTGTAGAAGCACGGTGGCTAGGAAAAACTCCCTAGAAAGGCCAATACCTAGGAAGAAACCTAGAGAGGAACCAGGCTATGTGGGGTGGCCAGTCCTCTTCTGGCTGTGCCGGGTGGAGATTATAACAGAACATGGCCAAGATGTTCAAATGTTCATAAATGACCAGCATGGTCGAATAATAATAAGGCAGAACAGTTTAAACTAGAGCAGCAGCACAGTCAGGTGGAAGTTGAAACTGGAGCAGCAGCATGGCCAGGTGGACTGGGGACAGCAAGGAGTCATCATGTCAGGTAGTCCTGGGGCATGGTCCTAGGGCTCAGGTCCTCCGAGAGAGAGAAAGAAAGAGAGAAGGAGAGAATTAGAGAACGCACACTTAGATTCACACAGGACACCGAATAGGACAGGAGAAGTACTCCAGATATAACAAACTGACCCCAGCCCCCCGACACATAAACTACTGCAGCATAAATACTGGAGGCTGAGACAGGAGGGGTCAGGAGACCCCTCAGGAGAAGAAATTCGGGAGAAGGAGAAGAAATTCGGCTTGTCACCAAAAGCACTCACAAACTTTTAGAGATGCACAATCGAGAGCATCCTGTCGGGCTGTATCACCGCCTGGTACGGCAGCTGCTCCGCCCACAACCGTAAGGCTCTCCAGAGGGTAGTGAGGTCTGCACAACGCATCACCAGGGGCAAACTACCTGCCCTCCAGGACACCTACACCACCCGATGTCACAGGAAGGTCATAAAGATCATCAAGGACAACAACCACCCCAGCCGCTGCCTGTTCACCCCGCTATCATCCAGAAGGCGAGGTCAGTACAGGTGCATCAAAGTGGGGACCGAGAGACTGAAAAACAGCTTCTATCTAAAGGCCATCAGACTGTTAAACAGCCATCACTAACTTTGAGAGTTATTCACTATTTGTGTATATGTTGGTATCCCGTTGTATAAAAGTGATAATATCCTCAAAGCCGGTGTCGACATCGTCTCGGGCATAACAACACCTGTGCCAATATATCCTCCAAACACCGGCTTCTCTGGCATTATCACTTAAATATATCACATACCTTTTATTTTCCTGCACATGTAAAACCAGGATTATGCCTCTCAATGCCATTCCTTCCAAATAGACTGGTTTGGATTTCTCCCTGCCAATATGACTGCCATTTTCACCCCTTTCTTGAACTTTTGAGTGTTTACGACAGCCCTCTAGTAATTGAATAGGATCTCTATGGTCAGGGAATTGTACTAACGCTGCAACACTCACACTAGGAGGTGAGGGCCCTCGGAGTGTGGTGTCAGGAAAATAACCTTACACTCAACGTCAAAAAAACAAACGAGATGATCGTGGACTTCAGGAAACAGCAGAGGGAGCACCCCTCTATCCACATTGACGGGACAGTAGTGGAGAAGGTAGTAAGTTTTAAGTTCCTCGGCGTACACATCACAGACACATTGAAATGGTCCACCCACACAGACAGTGTGGTGAAGAAGGCGCAGCAGCGCCTCTTCAACCTCAGGAGGCTGAAGAAATTCGGCTTGTCACCAAAAGCACTCACAAACTTTTAGAGATGCACAATCGAGAGCATCCTGTCGGGCTGTATCACCGCCTGGTACGGCAGCTGCTCCGCCCACAACCGTAAGGCTCTCCAGAGGGTAGTGAGGTCTGCACAACGCATCACCAGGGGCAAACTACCTGCCCTCCAGGACACCTACACCACCCGATGTCACAGGAAGGTCATAAAGATCATCAAGGACAACAACCACCCGAGCCGCTGCCTGTTCACCCCGCTATCATCCAGAAGGCGAGGTCAGTACAGGTGCATCAAAGTGGGGACCGAGAGACTGAAAAACAGCTTCTATCTAAAGGCCATCAGACTGTTAAACAGCCATCACTAACATTGAGAGGCTGCTGCCAACATACTGACTCAACTCCAGCCACTTTAATAATGGGAATTGATGTACAAAATGTATCACCAGCCACTTTAAACAATGCCACTTCATATAATGTTTACATACCCTACATTACTCATCTCATAAGTATATGTATATACTGTACTCTATACCATCTACTGCATATTGCCATCTTTAATACATGTATCACTAGTCACTTTAAACAATGCCACTTTATATAATGTTTACATACCCTACATTACTCATCTCATATGTATATACTCTACTCTATACCATCTACTGCATCTTGCCTATGCCGTTCTGTACCATCACTCATTCATATATTTTTATGTACATATTCTTCATCCCTTTACACTTGTGTGTATACATGGGTTATTAGTCTTCGTAGTCTAGCCTTGGTTCACTTGAAAGACCACGTCACAAGAGTCAGGAGAAGTTTTTCTTTGTCTTGCCTGTTGCAGGTGGACTGGCAAACCCCTGTGTTCCGAAACGATCTGGAGAGACAGACAGGGTTGGCTGTGGAGAGTGGTGGCATGCATCATGGTGTCAGCTGGGTTAGGAGTCAGTGGACTGTGGCTGGTGGGGGACATGGGCAACAGAGGGGCAGTGGGGTGGGGGTGATGGGGGCTCTGCAATCTGTTCCTTTCCTCAGGGTGACCCCTGTTCCAACAGACAGAGCCTCCATGAGAGTACCTTGTGACCAGCTGCCAGCCCAGTAAAGCAGCGAGGGTTCAGGGCAGAGCATCACTGCTCCACATTGTTCTAAACCCTCAATGGCACCAATATAGCTCCTCGTCTTTCAGTTATTTTATTTATTTAACCAGGAAGGGCTCATTGAGATTAAAATCTATTTTTCAAGAGCGCCCTGGCCAAGATAGGCAGCACCAAGTCATTACAAAAAATTACAGACGGACAACATGAAAAACTACAAGTAATTCAGTGACATCATCATTATGACCTGATAGAATGTTGTGACAGCTTTCGGCTGGGCGTGCCCCCCCCACTCCCCCACTTCTCTCCCATTGACAGAAGCCTTTCAACACTATTGATGAGGACTTGGCTAAGAGCCAGAGCCTATATGTACCCATAGTCTCCCCTCTCCAGCGTCTTCCTCCTTGATAATTCACACTATTGACCACCATTACTTATGCTGATGGAGCTCAAGGCCTCAGAGGGATCCTCCAATACCATTAGAAGACTTTAAGGGCCAGCTGAGGAGGGCATTGATAGGGCTGGCTCATTACCATGTGTTGAATTACCAAAACTCTGAGAATGTTTCCTTCTAATCTCATTAAAAGCTCACGGAGGATCTTTGTCAATATGAGCGAGGTTGCGTGAAAGACATCTGACTCTCACTTACTTCTGTCAATAAGTAGCCTGACGCTCCCAGGAACCTGCTGGTGTGTAATGTGTGATCATGTTTCCGTGGGCTGTTTACGTTCATGTCAACAGGACAAAACATGACAGATAAAACGCAATATATATGAATAAAGTCAGAATGACATGTTGCCAGTTGTGCTTGGGTATCCCATCTCATCACCCTTATAGCACAAGGGAATGGGTTTGTTGTTACTATGTGGTTAGTAAAAGGTCTTTGGGTCAAGAGGAGCAAACAATAAATGTTATGATATCCAGTATATCTGAGTATTGAGAAAAGCGAGTTTTTTGTGTGAGAGAAGGCTGCCAAGGTGGCTGGGAGATATCATCCTGGAATGTGTTAGATGAAACACCTGCTGTGTACTTTAAACGTGTGTGAAACTGGCTGGCTCCATGGAGAATAGGCTGTCTGGAGTGACTAGGAAAGACAGGGATGGGAGGGGAGAGACATGGAAAAGGGGGGGGGGGGGGAGGGAGACATTCTAATATTACTTTGGTTCAGTTGATTCAATTTGTTCTGGTTTGTTCTGGTTTTCCCTTACTCCTATTTCAGCTTATAGGCTGTCAGGTAAGAACATCTACTTTCTTTAGACACTGGTTCTGAATGAATGGAAGTTATATAGAGCCATATAGAGGCGGAGGAAGGATACAGACAGGATGTGAGGACAGGGAGGAGACATATTAACAGAGGCAGATTGTCAGATTTATTTCATGTGCAATGGCTTAATTATCTGTTTAGCTGGGCTGTCACCTTTCAAGTGGCAGGCAGCCTGACTGGGAGAGCAAATATTATTAGAGGATCCAGGAGAGTTGTGGCGTTTCATTAGCAAAGAATGTGATTGGTTTCTTGAATGCCAGTCAAGCAGGCTACTGAGGTACCCTTCACAAAGGAGAGGCAGAGAAGGGGAGTAGAATGAACTATTAGTAAAGGCTGGTGTGTGTGGGAGCTCGAGTACTCATGCCTATTTGTGTATGCAAGCGTGTCAGTGTGTATTTGTTTCTCTGTCTATCTAAATGGACAATGGATTTATTGTATTGAATGTGAACTCACGTATTGATTACTAGTAGATATTTATTGCT
This sequence comes from Oncorhynchus kisutch, assembly GCF_002021735.2. Lineage (NCBI taxonomy): Eukaryota > Metazoa > Chordata > Actinopteri > Salmoniformes > Salmonidae > Oncorhynchus > Oncorhynchus kisutch. The sequence continues at coordinate 27,228,929 of NC_034177.2, read as the reverse complement.
GCATTTTATAAACTTTGATTGGTGCACACTCAATATCTGAAGAGCATCTATCTCACTCCCACCTGCCTGGTTGCCATAGCCACTAGTGAGGACGG